>NW_026880532.1:0-30919 GCF_032173495.1 Musca vetustissima
ACCTTGGAAAGCGTCGAGAATTAAAGAGAAAGCAGCAGCTAGTACCAGAACCGACTCCAGATCGCCAGAACCAACAAACCCGAGTTCCTGGAAAACAAACAGCCGTGCCGGAACTGTAGCAGCATATGTTGGAGGCCTTAATAATATAAGTATCGGAGATTAATGTATGATTTTAAGAGTAAATAAAGCGTAGTATTTTGAATTTGAAAACTGAAACTACATATTTTCACTCTCGGTCACTTAATTATAAATTTTCTGTGACGAACTCTACCCCCGCGAGCTTATCCCAGCAACCGGAGTTAACTTGTCGTTACAATCATTCTAGACCTAATTCATTACGCTATGCCAAATTTCGTGCAAATCAAAAGATATATATTGACCTTGTCGCACCATTTACATTAAATTGGAGGATTCATTACGCTGTGCCAAATTTCGTGCAAATCGAGAGATATATAAAGACTTTGGTGCACCAGATACATAAAATCGGACTAAAATATATATATATATATATATATATATATGAGCTATATCTAAATCTAAACCGATTTTCACGAAACTTATCACACATCATTCTAGACCTAAATCATTACGCTGTGCCAAATTTCGTGCAAATCGAAAGATATGTAGGAACTTTGATGCACCATATACATAAAATCGGACGAAAATATATATGGGAGCTATATCTGTTCTGTTAGGATACATATATAGAATATACCCAAGGTAACATATAGTCGTCCCAGTCCGACGTTACTACTTAATGGTTTTATGTTTCAAGAAAAGAAAATTTACTATTATTACAGAAAACCACGATATATTCAATAACTTCTATACAAATATTGTTAATTTTGCAATCGGGAAGGCAGGAGAACACCTGGACATTTCAAACATTTTTGTAGTGTTAAGCATAGAGCGTACAAAAATCCACTACCTGCCACTACCCTGCCAAATTTAACATTGATAAATTTGGCAGGGTAGTGAAGTTCCACGGGTCCAGCTAGTAAACATATATTTTTCAGAAATATTACCATAATACCCTAAAAGTGACGAATATTTTTGGGTTGGAGCAAATGTAAACTCTAAATATCTAATCCTATTGGATATATGCTATAATGTAGCTCCAAATCAATATATTGCAATTTTTTTTTTAATATTAATTTAAATTTTAAAAGTAGCACAATTATCTTTAAAGAAGCAATTGCTAGGAACCATTTTACGCCAATGTAATTCATTTTCACTTCTTTTAAATATCTGTCTAAAAATAATTTTGTAATTTATTATCATAGTTTTAACTAAATTTTTGTACATTCAAAATATTCACTCACACTTGCACAAAATATTAAAAACATTTTCATATAATCTTAAATTTTCATTTCAATGATCATAATAATTCCTTAAAATGTGCCAAAAAGAACTGTAGTCGGCCAGACACTTAATTTAAATTAAGCCACTATGCAAAGCAAAAGCAAGAAAGACAAAGCCAAGAAAAAAATTCAAAAAATGGCTCATAATTTGTGGCCATAACCATTTCGGGGTCTTGTTGTTTCGGTTTCTTTTGTTGTTGTCGTTGCTCCTTTGTGTTTCTTTGGTTGTGTCTTTAAAGATAATGCGAAAAGGAAGTCCCACGCTATTGGCAAATAAACACACAGTGGCAATGAGCATGAATGGTACGTAATAATGAAATGTAATGGGAATCAGATTGAGTCTCAGAGAGAGAGGGAAATGTATTATGATTAGGGATGCTTGTTTTTGAATTTTTTTTTTTTTTTTGGAAATTTCTATGAATTTCGAATTTCATAGATTTCATACCGACATGTTGAAATAATAATTCATTGATAATATAATAACAATAATTCATTGAATATGTGTATATTAATTTTTTTTTTATTTTACCTCATCCAATAGAAGTACAGCTTCTTAAAATACCTGCAAAAAAGAAAAAAATAATAATAAATATGTATACTACGGACATGACTTAAATTCTCACACCATAATGCACACAAACTATAAATGTAAGCAATTTTTTAATGAGAACGCATGGTATGGTGAAACATGTGTCTAATATCGTCAAAATACTGCAATTTAAAGGGCAAATTTATAAGAGACTAAAAGGGCCTGATTGGGAGTTATCCTTATACGAGGAGGATGCCTACATGAGGACCGATATACATACCTCATAGAAAATAAGGAGGTAATTGTGGACAGAACTGTTCGTACCTGACATTTAAGTTTTGTATCTCGATATCCTCCAAAGGTAGTATGATTACAACACTTTAACGGAAAGGGCATAATCGTCTTAGTATTTCATATTTTGTGTGGTATAAACTGAAAACTTCGAGTACAGAATGAGGACATATTAAATGTGGACGTGTTATAACCGTTCTGTATTCGAACATGACCTTACAGTTTTGTGTCTCCATACCCTCTAAAGTTAGTACGATTACAACATATTTACTGTCGGATGGAAATGGATAAATCGTCTTAGAATACCATGCTTCTGAAGATAAGCAGACAAGTTCGAGTTCACAATATTCCCATTTCATGGAGGAATACAGTTTTATGGGGATAACCCCAATACGCAAAACAAATCAGATCACTATTCTAATAAAGGTGGAGAGTAATAATAACTATACTGTTCACCAATCTGTAGTACAGGGAAACATGTATTTGTGTAAAAGGAAAAGGAATCGAGATAGACCCATGGTTTCTTTTAATAATATGCATAATATGCACTTTATGCATGTCCGTACGTCCATGTATTATTGTGAGCAAAGTGCAGATCGCATTTATGATCGGAATTGGATGAAATTTGACACGGGTAACTAAGGACGAATCCTATTGAATATTTTCGTTCGATTGTACGTAAATGGTGCACCAAACGCCCAATGTTTGTCCGATTAATACAACATTTAGCAAAGCGTCCTGAGTTAATTAAAGATTGGCGTATGTAAAATTTTTTATACTCTTGGCCATACCGTTTTGTGAACAAAGTACAGGTCGCATTTAAGATCCGATTTAGATGAAATTAGGCACATGTTACTTATTTTGTCCAAGGACAAAACCTATTGAAATTGGAGAAAATCGGTTCAGATCTAGATATACCTCCCATATATAGTTTCGTCCGATTTTAGGTAAATGGTACACCAAATTCCCAATAATGGTCCGATTGAGACAAACTTTTGCAAAGAGTACTGACTTCGATCTAGAATGACGTGTGACGAGTTTTGTTGAAATTGGTTCAGATTTAGATATAGCTCTCATATATAGTTTCATCCGATTTTATGTAAATGGAGCACAATACTCCGAATATTGGTCCGATTGGAACAACATTTTACACAGAGAACTTACTTAGGTCCAGATTGATGGGTGCAAAGATTTTTTTTTGAAATCGTTTCAGTAGCTATAGCTCTGATATATAGTGTGGTCCTGTTTTTTAAATGCTGCACTAAACTCCCAATATTGGTCCGATTGAGACAAAAGTTTGTACAAAGTACTGAATTGGGTATATTGAAATTGAAATCAGTTTTTTTTGGAATCGGTTCAGATTTAGGTATAGCTCCCATATCTAGTTTCGTCCAATTTTATGTAAATGGTGCACCAAATTCCCAATATTGGTCCGATTGAGACAAACTTTTGCAAAGAGTACTGACTTCGATCTAGAATGACGTGTGACGAGTTTTGTTGAAATTGGTTCAGATTTAGATATAGCTCTCATATATAGTTTCATCCGATTTTATGTAAATGGAGCACAATACTCCGAATATTGGTCCGATTGGAACAACATTTTACACAGAGAACTTACTTAGGTCCAGATTGATGGGTGCAAAGATTTTTTTTGAAATCGTTTCAGTAGCTATAGCTCTGATATATAGTGTGGTCCTGTTTTTTAAATGCTGCACTAAACTCCCAATATTGGTCCGATTGAGACAAAAGTTTGTACAAAGTACTGAATTGGGTATATTGAAATTGAAATCAGTTTTTTTGGAATCGGTTCAGATTTAGGTATAGCTCCCATATCTAGTTTCGTCCAATTTTATGTAAATGGTGCACCACTGTTTTAAATCGCTTCATATTTAGGTATAGCTCCCATATATATTTTACGGCACCAATGGTTTGCCCGATTGAGAAAAAATTATGCATAGCGTACCAAGATAAGTACCAAACGTACCAAATAAAGTAGATATACCTCCCCAATATATGTTTGTCCAATTGAGACGAAATATTACATAGTGTACCAAATTTAGTCTTGAAGGACATATGTTAAATTCACCACACCGCGGTACAGTGTATTATATATTTTTGTAGATCACATAAATAATTTCGTCCCATTCCATGTCTTCCAAAGATGCTACGTCTGTTCTATCGCCGGATATTGTATGTAGGAAAATCTCTGTATGGACCCAATGTGGTTAATGGTATCATATAGTCGGCTCCGTCCGACTTTTGAACAAAAAAGAATCCAAAATAACACATTACATGGAATTACGAAACCCGCGCTCGAAAACACAGGAACAACCATATTTCTTAAAACGAAATTTCGGTTGCGGTTCCTTAATGATCTTGGAATGCTTGATTTCGTATTTCCTAGTTGTCAGATGAATTCAATGGAGTACGTTCAAGTCTCTGAAGACAAATTATTGCCATTTTGGGGAAGCAGCAACAATGAAGGACTCGTTTTTCTTCAGGACAACGCGTCAGTTCATAAAAGTCGTCATACTCAAGAAAGGTTAACATCCAAAAATATTCAAACTTGGGAAATCTTGACTCGTCGTCTCTATGTAGAAAACCGCCAATACCAAACTGTATTCAACCCCAAAGGAGTGATTATCGATGAATGGCGGCCAATCGATGCAGAGTTGGGAAAAAAACTCGATAGGCAGTATGATGGATAGAATATTTGAACATATTCAAAATAAGAGATGTCCTACCCATTATTGATTAAAGTTATTTGATTTAAGTTTTAAAACATAAATTTATCTAATTTTGTAAAAGTGCGTCCATAGTTATGCAACACCAATAAGTTTGAAAGTGCAGAATTCGGCGAAACCATAAATAGTAAATTTATTATTTTTGTTAAATAATATGTGTTCTTTATCATTTTATTGTGTCCAATAACTTTATGGGTCAATGTTATTTGTCAAATAACTTGCCAATTGAAGTAAAGGTGCGTCTATAGTTATGATACGCAGTGTATTACGAAAAAGTGGGCCCATATTGATAAATTTTAGTAAGAACCTCTAGTTTCAAACTACGAGCTACATAAATTGCTATTAATCAGTACTAAAAATATTTTTATAAAAACATTTTTCTCTAATCTTCGCCAACACAAAAAAAATCTCGAAATTTTCAAAAGTCCTAATAGTTTGAACATCTAAAACGTCAACTCTATTTGCAAGACACAAACAATTTCATGTAACTTTATTATGACACTATATTACCAAGAGTGAGGGTTGCTCTCCGTTTCCTGTTCATTTATAAGGAAACTGTTGCTGCATGTGCAACTCTTACCGCTTTCCGACTACCTGGGATAACGTACAATCTAACTTTTCATAGAGTTTATGTGGTAAATTAAAGCCAATACTTAAACTTCATTACAGTATAGCATATAGCTTAACAGTGATTATTTGTCTCCATTGCCTTTAGCCAATGTCAGTCACAATGTCCTATTCTTCTTTTTTTGTTGCGTCCCAGAGATTGTTGTCATACTGGTGCCAGTATGGGAAGTATTTAGTAAAATATTTTATTTTCGTGTTGTTTTTTATTATTTTAAAGATGTCTTACTTAACAATTTCATTTAATTTTGTTTTTATGTTGTTGAGTTCATGCTGTTTTTTGTATGGTGTGTGTTTCTGGCTCGCAGATACCTTTAGCTACCTGTGCCCTGGAAATCTCGTTGCCACTTGTATTTGCTCTCCTCGTTCAGGAATGCTTTTCAAGCCAAATAAATTATTTCTGGTTTTCTTTTATCTGTAGTTGATATTTATATTATCCTTAGTGATATTTTTCACAGTTAAGTGTTTCTGAATATATATATATATATATATGTATATATACTATATGACACCCTTCAATACTTTGGGTACATACAAAATATGTTAATATCTACAACATCATGTAGATAGAACATATGTAGAATCTTTGGAGAGACATTGAGATGGAATTGAACCAAATGAAAAAACCCCATACACATACCATTCTGAAATCAACGAAAAATTGCATTCTATCGGGCTGACTTGGATTCTTTGGTGTAACATTTGTATGAAATCGAGTCAAATTTGCTCAATCGGACGAATATTGAGAGTTTGGTGTATCATTCACAAAAAATCGGACGAAAATATATATGGGAGCTACATCTCTATCTGAATTGATTTTAAAAAAACTTCGTAGACATCAATCCGAACGAAACTATATATTGGAGCTATACCTAAATCAGAACCGATTTTAACAAAACTGCACAGACATCAATCTGGACCTAGTTTAGTACTCTGTGCAAAATTTTTCTCAATCGGACAAATATTAGGAGTTTGGTGCATCTTTCACAAAAATCGGACAAAACTATATATGAGAGCTATATCTAAATCTGAACCGAGTTTTTCCAATTTCAATAGGTTTCGTTCTTTGGCCAAATAAGTGAACTGCGCAAATTTAATCCAAATCAAATCGTAAATCGACTCAGAAAGTGATTCTATACATATTTTAAAATGGAACCATGGGTCTATCTCGATTCCTTTTGCCTGTTACAAACATATGCACAAAGACATAATAATAACCTGTACCACATAAAAAATGTATATAAATCTTAATGATTGGAATATTTAAATTCTCTCCACAAATGGTCAGCATTTCAGCGAAATTACGTCACATGGTCTGACCAACCTACTTATATTCTATTATTTCTTTCAATATGATGCAATTTTCATTTCATCTACATTGCATTTCAGTTTCCACTATCCAGGAATATATTTAAATGTATTATTACTCATTTTTCATTAATGTCTTTTATTGTTGTTATACGACAACCGCTTTATTCTGCTAATGGGTGGTTGGCAGTGAAACACCTAACGATTAAAAGATCATAGATAATATCAACACTAAAGAACGCATTAATGATCCGAATTAAATGAAATTTGGTAGGACCTATAGGAAAAATGGGAAATTTCGGTTCAGTTGTATATATAGCTCCAGAAACATTTTGTGGTCGAATTCATGAAGGTTGTGCAATGAAGTCTTTCCACGCCACTCATTCCCGACATTCCCATAATCCGGACTATGCACTATAGGTCAAACAGACCATTTTACTGGCCAAAAGTCGAATTTCACACATTGTCTTATCATTTCTTTTGAGTTACAATCGAGTAAGGAACACTTCAAAACAAATAAAAATGCATTTTGTTTTTGCATAATCACTTATACCTTTATATGGCAAGCTGTCAAACGTGAATTATTAAAATATCATAAAAAATGTATTCATTTGGTATGTTACTTGTTAAGATTTAAAGTGGAATTAAAATATAAGTATAACAATAAGTAAAGAATTGATAAGAAAGTATTCGATATTTTTTATCATAAAATGTATCTATACATATGTGTGTGTGTGTAAAAATAGTATTCAAATAAGCATAACTTTAGATGGATAGCAGACATTTTTAAACTTTGAGGTTATGAAAGCATTAAATCCATGCGCAACGTTTGGCAATTGAAATAAAAATTGATATTTGATTATTGAGCGGTCCTTAATCTAAATAACACTATGTGGTTTTGCGGTTTTGTGCGGTTTTTTTAATTATTACCATTTTTGTATGTTAAACCATTTACCGAAATACGAATCTGAAATAACTGGAGTGCAGGTAAATCTTATATTTCGCCTCAAAATTATTTTAATTTCATTATTATGTCGGTTTTTATTAGATTTAAACATATTTCGAACTTATTGTTATGAAACAGCTAATTTAATATTGACGAAATATTCTTGGCATTTCCATGTCCATGACTGCTACTGTCCATATGGTACATATTGTTTCGACGCAGATGATGGAAAATTGTATACTTCCATTAGGGGTTTTTGGAGAAGATGCTGCTGTAGCTAGGCCTAAAATGTATAAGGCCGACAGGTTACATCACGCTCGTAAGAGCAGCCGAATGAATAACATCTTAGATATATTTACTAGAGCCTAGGATACATTAGATCCTTTAGTATTATCAATTAGCTTAATCAAACGCATGTAGCAGCGAAAACGTTAAAGCTTGTCGTCGGCGCTAATTATTTGACATTTCAATGTTGTAATATTAAGGAGTAGGCAGATTGAAACGAATATGGAATTCAATGCCTTTAAAAAAAAGTGAAAACGCCCACAAGGATAAAATCAATATGTTTTTCTAAATTAAAAGCTTAGATTAAGAAAATGAAACGGACTTCATTTAAATAATATATGTAATCAGAGATGTAGCAAAGTAGAGGGGTGTCCTTGGTGCTTCACATCACCCGAATTGTTTTTGTTATGCAACAGAGAAATTTTAATTTTTTCACAAACACCAAACATATCACCTAACCACCTTTTGAAACACTGCATACGACCCTGCATGTGATGATATTGCATATTTTTATTTATTCACAATAATAAAAAAATATATAAATAACCTCCCCCCATTCACGGGGTCATTTTTTTATTTTATTAATCTATATTAACTCAAGAATGTCCCTACAAAATTTCAAGTGAAAATCTCAAGAACTCTTGAAGATATAGCCGATTTATTGTGTCAGCATCAAGTGACGGCTAAAGGGCTTCTCAAACTTTAAACGCGTTTTTCTCTTTTGTGAATGGCGGGCACGATAACTCAAAAACTAATAACCCAATCGATTCCAATTTTTTTCACGTTTCTCTGTGAGTGTATAGCTATCGTATGAACTAGGATAAAGCCAATCGGTGAAGATCTTCCTTATTTTTTAACTTGGTTTTTGGACAAAAATCGGCGATTTTCCAAAAGTATTTTTTCAAAGGTCCGCCATTGTGTTAATTTTAGAGCGAAGTCAATAATCCTAGTTCATACAAGAGACAGACATGTACTCTTTCTAACACCGTTGGAATTTTCGAATTCCGATGTTTCAGTGAGGAGTTATCATGCCCGCCATGAAAAATAAGGACTTCTCTTTAATTACAAAAAACAACAACAAAACAATCACAAATTTTTTTTGTAAATTATTTTTCTTCCTTTTCAAATCTTCAAATATATATGTGCAAAGTTACAAATCTTAATAAGCATTGGTATTGATTTACCAGCCCATTGAAAATCTTGAAAAATTAAAATCGACAATGGGTGGGATTCCCTTAAATTATTTTTGCCCCCAAAGGGTTAATACATTAATGACTTAAATGTTTAATTTTTAAAAAAATATCGCTCCATTATTCTTTCAGAAGGTTAGGAAATCTATTCTGGTTGAAATACATTCATTTTGCAAATTTTTTGACTTTTGGGCACAAAAATTGCCTCTTTGACCTATAGTGCTATGGAGGGTTAGTAGTGAAGGAAAAATACTGACTACAGAATTAACATCAGATATTTAAATGCATCCAATTCATGTTAATGGTCGTTCAAAAATGCGACGTCTATAAGGATACATCTGTTGAACATACTTAAAGTGGTGAAGGGTATCATATAGTTGGCTGCGTCCGACTTTACTACTTTCCTCGAAAGGTCGAATGTCATAAGCACATCATTAAATAGTTTTGTTTTCTATCGCCCACATTACTTTTTTATCTTTACAAAAACGATTCCTATTTATAATCCATCATTATGGGGGTATCTCGTTGGTTATTCTTGCCTCCCAACGAAATATATAAAATACCACAACTTTTCTCTTCGATAGCATGCGGCTAAAGTTTATTTACATACAACAATTTGAGGTTAATTTCACGGAATTTGCTATGTCTATTGTTATTGTCGTGGTTGTGTTTGTAGTTGCATGTGTTTACCTCCACGTTCCGCATCACTGATGACCTTCATTCCCTTCTCATATGACCATTAGGTATCCACGTTTCGATTAATTATACACTTCACCACACTGTGGTACATATGTCTTTGTGCATATGTTTGTAACAGCTAAAAGGAAACGAGATGGACACATGGTTCCTTTTGAGAATATGCATAGAATCTCTTTATACCCTTCACCACACTGTTGATTTAATTCGATTCTACACTAATTCAAGAATGTCTCTACAAAATTTCAAGTGAAAATCGCAAGAACTCTTGAAGATATAGCCGATTTATTGTGTCAGCACCAAGTGACGGCTAAAGGACTTCTCAAACTTTAAACGCGTTTTTCTCTTTTGGGAATGGCGGGCACGATAACTCAAAAACTAATAACCCTATCGATTCCAAATTTTTACACGTTTCTCTGTTAGTGTATAGCTATATTTTCCAAATATATTTTTTCAAAGGTCATTTTGTTAATTTTGGAGCGAAGTCAATAATCCTAGTTCATACAAGAGCCAGACATGTACTCTTTCTAACACCGTTGGAATTTTCGGATTCCGATGTTCCAGTGAGGAGTTATCATGCCCGCCATAAAAAATAAGGACTTTTCTTTAATTACAAAAAACAACAACAAAGCCATAACAAAAAATTTTTGTAAGTTATTTTTCTTCTCTTTTAAATCTCCAAATATATAGGTGCAAAGTTACAAACCTTAACAAGCATTGGTATTGATTTACCAGCCCATTGAAAATCTTGAAAAATTAAAATCGAGAATGGGTGGGGTTCCCTTAAGTCGATTTATGCATGTCCGTTCGTCTGTCTGTTTGTCCATGTTAAATTGTAAACAATGTACAGGTCGCATTTATGATCCGAATTGGATGAAATTTGGTATTGGTCACTTATTTGGCCAAAGGACGAACCCTATTGAAATTGGGAAAAATCGGTTCAGATTTAGATATAGCTCCCATATATATTTTCTATTTTTGTCCCATTGTAAGCAGTAACTCTACATCTGAACAAAATTTAGTATAGTTTGCAGAATGACAGTGTTAATGGTCCTTCAAAATTCGACGTCTGTTGGGATTCCATCTGTTGAATATACCGAAAGTGGTTGTATTTCAGTTCAGATCGGTTCAGATTTATATTTTCCTCCGATTTTAGGTAAATAATACAGCCAAGATTCTACATATCCTTAGATTTGCACGAAATTTGGCATAACTTTCACCAAATAGTTCACCAAAAAATTGAGTCCTAAATGAAGTGTGCTAAGTTTCATGAACATCGGTTCAGATTTAGATATAGCTTCCATATATATTTTCGCCTGATTTTATGTAAATGGGGCACCAAAAGCCCTATATTTTTTCGATTTGTACGAATAGTGTAAATAGTTCACCAAAATCCCTATATATCTTTCGATTTCCACGAAATTTGACATAACGTACTGAACTAAGTCCAGAATGATGTGTACACCTTGTATATATATATTTTCGTCGATTTTAACTAATGGTGCCCTAAAGATCCATAGCAATGCCGATTGGCACAACGAACTGAAGTTAATATAAATTAATTTATGGCAAGTTTCCTTGAAATCGGTTCAGATATAGATATAACATAGCTTCCATGTATAATTTCGGCTTATTCATGTTAATTGTACATCAAATAATCAATGGGTGTCTGATTGAGATTAAATTAGTTTTTTTTCTTTAAATCGATTTATAAAATTTAGCATAGGTTGCAGAATGACATGTGTAGGGATTGATGTTAGTCGGTTTATATATATATATATATATAAATCTTAAAAATGTTCTAGCAATTTTATCTCTTGATAAAAATAGTTTTCCTCAAGGTCTTTAAAATAGTGGTTTACAATTGTAATTGCATCTTCATTTGAGGTAAAATGCTTGTCAACAGGGATTTTTTAAATTTGTCAACAAGTAAAAGTCACTGGAAGCTAAATCAGGAGAATAAGGTGGGTGGTCAAGCAACTCGTACTTTAATTCGTTGATTTTAGGCTTTGATAAAACACTCTGGGGAGTTGTCTTGATGAAAAGTTATTTTTCTGGGTTGTAACCCAGGACGATTTCTCGAATTTGTACATTAATCCAAAAGTTTGAAAGAGTACTCTGCATTTATTGTTTTACCCATTTGCAGGTAGACAATCATAAAATATTTCTGAAGTCCCAAAAATTCGTTGCCATAACCTTACCAGCCAATTGAATTGTTTTTGCCTTCCTTGGGGCACTTCATCCAGTCCATTGTTTGGATGGTTCTTTTGTCTCTGGAGTTAGTGGTGGATCCATGTCTCATCAACAGTTATGAAACGACGCCAAAAATCCATTTTATTTCGCTTAAAACGATCTAAATAAGCATGAGAGATATTAATTTTTATGCGCTTTTGATCGACGGTTAACTAAATAGACCCATCTTGCAGAAAGCTTTTTCATCTGTAGTTCTTCATGCAAAACTCTACTCGATCATTTGAGATGCCCATGATATTAGAAATTTCACGCACTTTTATTCGTCGATCATTTAATACCACATCATCCACTTCGGCTACAATTTCTGTTGTTGTTGCTGTTGTGTCTTTGTGCATATGTTTGTAACATGCAAAGGAAACGAGATAGACACATGGGTCCTTTTAAGAATATGCATGGAATCACTTTCTGAGTCGATTTACGCATGTATTTCCGTCTGTTTGGCGTTAAATTGTAAAGAAAGTACAGGTCGCATTTATAATCCGATTTAGATGAAATTGGTACAGCTCATTTGTTTGGCCCAAGAATGAACCCAATTGAAATTGGGAAGAATCGGTTCAGATTTAGATATAGCTCCTATATATATTTTCGTCCGGTTTTTATACTCTTCAGTAACTCTACATCTGAAAAAAAAAAATTAGTATAGTTTGCAGAATGACATGGTTAATTTAATGTTAATGGTCCTTCAAAATTCGACGTCTGTTTGGATTCCATTTGTTGAATATACCGAAAGTGGTGTAAGGTATCATATAGTCCGCCCCGTCCGACTTTACTACTTTTCTTAATGTTATTTTTTCGTCTTTCCAATATGCCATATACAGAACTTGAAATTGAAATTTTATTATTGTGGAGTTTTTTGCACCACAATATTATTATCGAATTCAAAATTAGATTCATTGTCTTCAACAACGGGATTCCGGACATAATTAAATACCAAAACAATTGCAAAACATCAATCAACTACCACCACTGCATGACCGTATACGGAAATCTAACATTTCACTATAAAACTTAAGTCACGTAAAAACAAAGAAAACAACTATGGGAAAAGTTGCGAACAACATGTCGGAACAATGCCAAATGCTGATTCAATTAGTGAGAAGAGAATCTGAAAACTAGGCAATCAAAACACACAGTCAATCGAAGTTCCTAAGGCTTGGGACAACAAACATCAAAAAATCACAAAATGCAGGAGGCGTCAACCCCATAATGGTATATCTATGAATATTTTATTTTAAACTAGCCACGATTCTCGGCATACCCCACCATTTTGTGATTTGAGCAAAAGGCGTGGGCATTTATATTAGTGCATTCTCGGAGAATAAAAAATATTTTTTCTCCTAACATTAAAATAATGGAATTTTTGGCTGAATAGAATTTGCCATCAATAGTTATTTTTTCCACAAGGAAAACTTTGAATATTTTATGCTGCATCTGTTTGCAAGTTATGGTGACAGGAATGGATGCAATGAATGTGCGCATTTGTATGTATTTGAGTATGTTTCAGTGAAAACTTTATCTTTGTCACGAAAGGTGTTTTCCTTGCAGGCATTTACCGGTAAAAATGTAGTAAAAATGTAGAAAGTAGTAAAGTGGGACTGGACCGACTATATGGTAGCCTTCACCACTTTGGATATATTCTACATATGTATCCTAACAGACGTCGCGTTTTTGATATATATCTATATCTACACCGATTTCAGGGAAACTTGCCAGAGACTAATTTATATTACTTCAGTACGTTGTGTCAATCGGCCTAGCTATGGATCTTTTCACGAAGCTTAGGAACAGCATTCTAGACTTAATTCAGTACTCTATACCAAAATCCGTGCAAATCGAAAGATATATCGGGACTTTGGTGCACCCATTACATAAAATCGAACGAAAATATATATGGGAGCTATATCTAAATCTGAACCGATCTTTCACGAAACTTTGCAAACATTATTCTTGACTGAATTCAATACGATATGCCAAAATTCGAGCAAATGAAAAGATTTCCAGGGACTTTGGTGCACTATTTACATTAAGTCGGACCGGGAGCTATATCTAAATCTGAACCGATTTTCATGAAACTTAGCACACATTATTACAGCCGCAGACGCTATTCCCAATTTCGTGCAAATCGAAAGAAATATAGGGTCTTTGGTGCGCCAATTTCTTTAAATCGGATGAAAATATATATGGGAGCTATATCTAAATCTGAACCGATTTTCATGAAACTTTGCAGATATCATTCTAGACTTAATTCAGTACGCTAAGCCAAATTTCGTGCAAATCGAAAGATATATACGGACTATGGTACACCATATGGGAGCTATATCTATATCTTAACCGATTTTCACGAAACTTTGCAGACATCATTCTAGACCATATTCATTAAGCTGTGCCAAATTTCGCGCAAAACGAAAGATATATAGGGACTTTGGTACACCATTTACCTTAAATCGGACGAAAATATATATGGGTGCTTTATCTAAATCTGAACCGATTTTCCCAATTTCAAAAGGGTTCGTTCGTGGGCCAAACAAATGAGCTGTACCAAATTTCATCCAATTCGGATCATAAATGCGACCTGTACTTTGTTTACAGTTTAACATGGACAGACGGACGGACATGCATAATCGACTCAGAAAGTGATTCTATGCATATTCTCAAAAGGAACCATGGGTCTCGATTATTTTTGCCTGTTACAAACATATGTACAAAGACATAATGTCCTGTACCACAGTGTGGTGAAGGGTATAAAAACAATGCGTTGTGCCCTACAACGCTACACATAGAGGTTGATAAATGAAAAAAGTTCGGAACATATGTTGCTAAAACTTCTTAGATCATCCTGTGAGTCATTTCAATAACATCATATCAACGTAGTTTAGAAAATAATCCAGATAACTTTACAAAACGTATAGAAGAAAAATATAAATTGAATTTATTGAACTGTGGTAGAGTTCTTGGCAATGTAATGTTATATTTATTATGTATTGAAATTTCTATACATGTCGTGAACAATTATCAGTTCAACCATCACACTTGGTTCTATAGATGTAATTATTGATCTAGGCATTTGTCAGGTGAAGTAGAGCTGTAAAGTGCATTAAATGAACGTTCTTGCCGATTGTTAATTTATTCACTTGTATTACAGCGATTTTTCCTCCTTGTTAGGAAAAACTTTGTGTCTTAAGTTTAGTTTAAACATAGTTTGTTTTCCATCACTTTGCAGTTTTCTTTCATTCTTCTCCAGCGTTTTTACATATTCTTTTACGTGCATTGTCCATGCCGTGGCTATGTCATCAATGTCATTTTCACTCGTAACTTCGAACTTGTTTAATCACGGGAAAACAAAAAAGCAACTACAAATAAACTTGAAAACGTTTGGTATTTTTTTCTACTTTTCGTCGGTTTTTAGTTTTTGCTGTATTTGACTTGAGTGCAAGACAATACTTTATTGCCTCAGGATAAACCAAAGGATCATGTTGGCAAATTTGAAACCACCGGATTAGGGTTTCAAGAATGTAAGCAAAGCTTTTCATTTTAACAAATTAATAGAAAAAGCATGAATTATTTTACTTTAAAAACTTTTTAATTGGTTGCAATAATTGTAATAACAACCATGTTTAGTTGTTTGGCAAACAACTAAACATGGTTGCAGATATTGGAGAAGATCCGTTCAGGTTTTAAAATAGCTCCCATATATAATTTTTCACGGCGTACTGAATTAAGTACAGTGTGATGTATGCCAAGTTTTGTTGAAATCGGTTCAGATTTATACTATTGATACAAAATTTTACACAGCGTAATGAAATTAGTACAGGTTGGTGTATGTGAAGTTTTGTTGAAATTGGTTAAGCCTTAGATATAGCATGTTAAGTTTTCGACAAATCGGTCCAGATTTATATTTAGCTCCCATACATAATTTTGTCCGAGTTCATATAAATGGTACACCCACCACCGCAAGTCTGTACGACAGACAAGGAATTTTGAATCGATTTCAGAATGCCATTCTTATGAATTGCTTTAAATTGATTCATATAATCTTTGTAGAACACGTACAGAATTTCGTCCGATTCCATATCAATAGTCCTCCTATGTGCTATGTCTGGCCAATCGACATTATATTGCAGGATCATCTCTGTATGGACCCAAAGAGGTGAAGTGTATCATATAGTCTGCCCGACTTTTAAACCTTTCTTAATGGTTTTTCGTCTGAGTTCATGCATCATTTCGTATGCCACGGTTGCTCACATATATATTCAGATTTACATATATCTCCCATACATCATTTTGTCCGATTTCTATACCATTCACCACAATATGGTACAGGGTATTATATCTTCGTGCATATGTCTGTAACAGGTAAAAAGAAACGAGATAGACACATGGTTCCTTTTGAGATTATGCATAGGATCACTTTTTAAGTCGATTTATGCATTTCCGTCCATCTGTCCGTCTTTCGTCTGTCCATTTCAAATTGTAAACAAAGTACAGGTCGCATTTTTAATTCGAATTGGATGAAATTTGGCACAGCTCATTTATTTGGCCCAAATTGGGAATAATCGGTTCCGATTTAGGTATAGCTCCCATATATATTTTCCTCCGATATTTACCATAAATCGGTAGAAAATATATATGGGTGCCAAAGTCCCCATATATATAATTCGATTTTAACGAAAATTGGCATATTGTACTGAATTAAGTCTAAAGCGAAGTGTGTTAAATTTCGTAAAAATTGGTTCAGATTTAAACAAAGCTCTCATATATATGTTCGTCCGAATTTAGGTAAATAGGGCACCAAAGCCCCTATATATCCTTCAATTTGCACGAAACTTGACATAGCGTACTGAATTAAATCTAAAACGAAGTATGTAAAATTTCGTAGAAATCCGCTCAGATTAGATATAGCTCCCATATATATTTTCGTCCAAAGTCCTTATATATCCTTTGATTTGCACGAAATTTGGCATAGCGAACTGAATTAAGTTTCGTGAAAATCGGTTCAGATTTAGATATAGCTCCCATATATATTTTCATCCGATCATAGCTCCCATATATCGTTGATGACTAAATACCTAGTTTCATCGATCTTTGTCTATGACGAGCAAAGTGGAATGTGTAAAAAAATTTGAACTTTAGTACTATACTAAGAGGTACTAAAAAGTACTAAACACTATATTTGAATGGAATCGGTAGAGATACATGTCTGAAACTTAGTATGTTGCTTAAGATATAATGCAAGAACGACGTGCAATAATATTTGTTGGAAATTAGTACTAAAGTGGTACTAAAAAGTACTAAAACTGTATTACACCGGAACGGTAGGAAGTAGAACTCTGAAATTTGGTACACAGCTTTGCCTACGATAAGCGAAATGGTATGTGTGAAAAATTTTGGAATTTAGGACTAAGAGGTACTAAAAAGTACTTATCTCGAAGTTTATATGTACTAAAACTATATTACACCGGAACGTGTGGAAGTAGGAGTCTTGGTATGCAGCATTGTCGATGATACGCGAAGGGGAATGTGTGAACAAATTTTGAAAATTTGTACTAAAAAGTACTAAATATTATATTACAATGGAACAGGTACGGGTAGATATCTGAAACATGGTATTTAACTACGAATATAACCATGGGCAAAAAAATTTGGAAATTAGAAGAAAGTAATAAATTACAATAGAAGCGATAGAGATAGAATTCAGGAACTTTGTATATAGTTTTCACTATTAAAAATTAGAACTAACGTGGTGATAAAAAGTATGAAAAAGAATCACAATGGAACCGTTAGAACTATTATAATCACTTCGCTGTGCATAATTTTTTGAGATTAGTACTAAAATAGTACTAAAAACTGAAGCGATTTAGATTAAAATCTGAAACATAATACGTTGCTTAATTTTTTCACATATATGAATATATATTTTTGGAAATAAGTAATAAATTCTGTAGTTTGTACGCAAACAAAATAATGTAGTGATTGCCTTATATAAAAGGGTCTATATATAATGCGTTATAAGTGACTGACTGATCATCAACGCCCAAACAAATCTTGATATTTTGCATGTAGGTTAGTGTTAGTGCATAGGCGTGTGATAAGGAATGGTTTATTGGAATTCTTACTAAATGGTACAAAAAATACCACTGTGTGGGAACTGCAACAAGAATAGTTCTGAAATTAGGTATATAGCTTTGTCTACTATAAATAAAATAGAATACACAAAAATTTGGTAAATTGTACTTAGAGGTACCAACAGTACAAAATATTGGGAACTGTGGAACGGATATAGATAGGAACCTGTTATTAAATACTTATCCGGAACTATGACGATAATCATTTATACATAAATATTTTCTAGAAAATTTTTCTAAAAGTACAACACATTGTATACGACGGTACGGGTGGAGATAGAATTTGATACAAGGCTTTTTGTATGAAAAACAATGTTTTCTAAATATTGTGTATTAGATAAAGTGCTGACATTTTGCATGTATAACAGCTATAACAAATTAAATAGAATGCGTATAGTTTATATCGAAAAAGGTAGAGACATATATCCCAATTTTAGTATTTATCTGTAACTATGACAAAATAAATGTTTTATGGACATATTTTTCGAAAATATGAACTATCAATGATGACAGTTGCATTAAATATAGTTTCCAACCATACATATTCCGATGTAATGAATAATGGGCGGGATCTTTATGTAGAGGATATATCAACGATTTCTCAATAAGGATTTTGTAACACACAGAAAAAATAATAAATTTCTGCAATCTTCCTATAAAGACAAAACGTTATATTAAAAATTCGTACTATAATGTTACGCAAGTACTGAAACGTACTACATTAACTTTTAATTACCGAAAGGAACAAAAATGTTAAAAAAACTTGCATTGGAGAAAATAGTACACTTTCAGAAAATATAAAAATAAAATAAGAAGAAAATTCTGCCTTGAAAGAGGATATTATGGTGTGATGAGAAATGTTGAACTTTAAAACCGTTGAATTTGAAAAATAAATGAAAATAAGTAAATTGTTCTCGATATAGTTGAATTCTAGCGCCAACGCTTCTTAAGCCTATGTTCAAAAGAAATGCGGACTAAGATCTAAGATTCTCCTTAAAAAAAACTAATCTATAGGTCCTGTGATATCATTATTCGTCGTTTCCTGATTTATACTGAATCAAAAAGTATCGAGATTATTAAATAATTTTTAAGTGTGATATGGATCATTGTTGGTACATACTTAGACTGCATGAATCTATATTAAGTTATATTGTGTAGCTAACTCAATGTTAATTTATTTTAACTATAAAAAATATATATTTTTGGAAAGAACCGCTAACGACGTAGCGGGCATATGCTAGTTGCACATATAAGCATATCTTGTATGTACTTACAACATAACACCCATGTAATGCTATCCAATTTTGGGGGTCCATGGTATTTTCTAACCAAAGTCGTTGCAATTTACAATCGGATATAATATGCCCTTCCAGAAAGTGTTCCGTATAGCTCCATTGTAGACTAAATCGCTATGACGAGAAAAATTTCTTACCAGTTAAACGAATGTATGATCGAACGAACCACAAACATTGAGTGTCAAATCAGTCAAGTATTTGTATAATGTTGTAATCTGATTCCTTTTCATTGTACCCTTCACCACACTGTGGTACAGGGTATTATGTCTTTGTGCATATATTTGTAACAGCCAAAAATAATCGAGATAGACCCATGGTTCCTTTTGAGAATATGCATAGAATCACTTTCTGAGTCGATTTATGCATGTCCGTCTGTCCGTCCGTCCATGTATTTTTGTTAACAAAGTACAGGTCGCATTTATGAACCGATTTGGCTGAAATTTGGCACAAGTCACTTATTTGGCCCAAGGACGAACCCTATTGAAATTGGGAAAAATCGGTTCAGATTTAGATATAGCTCCCATATATATTTTTGTCAGATTTAAGGTAAATGGGGCACCAAAGTTTCACCATATCATTCGAATTGCATGAAATTTGGCACAGAGTACTGATTTGGGTGCAGAATGATGTGTGCCAAGTTTCGAGAAAATCGGTTCAGATTTAGATATAGCTCCCATATATAGTTTTGTCCGATTTAAGGTAAATGGTGCACCAAAGTCCCTATATATCATTCGATTTGAACGAAATATGGCATAGAGTACTGACTTAGGTACAGAATGATGTGTGCTAAGTTTCTTGAAAATCGTTCCATATTTAGATATAGCTCCCATATATATTTTCGTCCGATTTAAGGTAAATCGGTCTCCAAACTCCCTATATATCCTTGGATTTGGACGACATTTGGCATAGGGTACTGAATTGGGTCCGGAATGATGTGAAAATCGTTTCGTGAAAGTCGGTCCAGATTTAGATATAGCTCCCATATATAGTTTTGTCTGATTTACGGTAAATGGGGCAACAAAGTCCTTACATATCTTTCGATTTGCACGAAATTTGTCATAAAGTACTAAATTAGGTCTAGAACGACGTGTGCCAAGTTTCGAGAAAATCGCGTCAGTTTTATATATAGCTATCATATATATTTCCGTCCGATTTAAGGTAAATGGGTCTCCAAAATCCCTATATATATTTCGATTTGCACGAAGTTTGGCATGGGGTACTGAATTGGATCCAGAATGATGTGTGTTAAGTTTCGTGAAAATCGTTTCAGATTTAGATATAGCTCCAATACATATTTTCGTCCGATTTAATGTAAATTGTGCACTAAAGAACCAATGTACTGAAGTTAATGTAATTTTTCGTGTGACAAGTACAGGTACAGATTTATATATAGCTCTTATATATACTTTCGTCCGATTTTAAGTAAATGGTGTAGTAAAGACTCATAGCTAGGCCGATTGGTAAAACGTACTGAAATTAATATAAATTAATCTCGGCCAAGTTTCCTTGAAATCGGCTCAGATTTAGATATAGCATAGCTTCCATATATAATTTCGAAAGACGACATCTGTAAAGATACATATGTTGAATATCCCCAAAGTGGTGAAGGGTATCATATAGTCGGCCCAGTCCGACTTTACTGCTTTAATTACTGGTTTTTCTATATGATCTATATGATATATGATCAGGAATTTAATCGAAAGATCATCGAAAGATCATCGTCTGTGTATCTGAAACTCGTAAAAATGTCTGGATCATGTTAAATTTGTCTACAAAATTTTGGTAAATATTGCTATTAAAGCAATCCCCCGAATCTATATGCCCTCCTTCATAAGTTTTACTTAAATATAATCTTATATTTAAAGTAAATTTTTTTAGTATTTTCCACTCTAAGAAGTTTAATTGAAATTGATTTCTGCATATATCAATTTTAGGTTCATAACAAAAGTGTCAAAAATTTCAAAGTAAAGAAACAAGAAAAATGCATCAATAAAACAGAACGTTTTTTAGAAGTGCATGCGTATATGTATGTAACTCACAATACTAGCTTATCACATTTTAGAATATCCCCTATTCAATATCTCACTCACTCGTGATGAAAATATTTCTACACCATAACTTTGGTTAAAGGATAAACTTTTTTGTGCTATCTATTGAAAGCAAGTCAAGAAATCCAATCAATTCTTTTTTATACCCTTCACAACACTGTGGTACAGGGTATTATGTCTTTGTGCATATATTTGTAACAGGCAAAAGGAAACGAGATAGACCCATGGTTCCTTTTCAGAATATGCATAGAATTACTTTTTAAGTCGTTTTATGCATGTCCGTCCGTCCGTCCGTCCGTCCGTAATGAATTAGGTCTAGAATGGTGTGTGCAAAGTTTCGTGAAAATCGGTTCAGATTTGGATATAGCTCCCATATATATTTTCGTCCGATTTAAGGTAAATGGTGTACCAAACTCTCTATATATACTTCGATTTGCACGAAATTTGGCATAGCGTACTGAATTAAGTCTTGAACGATGTGTGTTAAATTTTGTGAAAATCGGTTCAGATTTAGATATAGCTCCCATATATATATTCGTCCGATTTTAAGTAAATAGTGCACCAAAGTCCCTTTATATCCTTCGATTTGCACGAAATTTGGCATAGCGTACTGAATTGAGTCTAGAATGATAAGTGAGGAGTTTCAGGAAAATCGGCTTAGATTTCGACATATCTCCCATTTATATTTTTGTCCGATTTTATGTAAATGGTGCACCAAGGTTCCTACATATATATTCTTCGATTTGCACAAAATTTGGCATAGCGTACTGAATTAAGTCTAGAGAGATGTGTATTAATTTTCGTGAAAATAGATTATAATTTTAACAATTATAGATTATATTTTTAACAACGCGGCGTACCGAATAGCGTGTATCAATTTTGCTATAAATCGTTTTCCATAAATTTTCCCCATGTTACGCAGGCGGCTCTAAATCTGCTCGAATGAAATTAAAGTTAGGATAGGTTGGAGAAAGAGGGAACATAGACATGCAATTGTTAGGATACATATGTATAATATACTGTTATTTAGAATTCCGATCACCATCTGGGACATATTCAACTCCGCCACCCTGGTTAAGATATATATTCCTTAAAACCTCGCCCTACCATAAACTGTGTTGATATTCGCATGCTGATAAAGTTATAGAACTTTTGCTATATTTCAAAGAATTCCCTTTACCAAAGAAAACATGAAAACGAAACATTGTTGAACTTTGTGAACAGGAAAGAAAAATTTGTCTTTATACCCTTCACCACACTGTGGTACAGGGTATTATGTCTTTGTACATATGTTTGTAACAGGCAAAAGGAAACGAGAAGGACACATGGTTCCTTTTGAGAATATAGAATCACTTTTTCAGTCGATTTATGCATATCCGTCCGTCTGTCCATGTTAAATTGTAAACAAAGTACAGGTCGCATTTTGACTCGACTTGGATGAAATTTGGCACAGCTCATTTATTTGGTCCAAGGATGAACCCTGGTCTAAGGATGAACCTTGGGGAAAATCGGTTCAGATTTAGATATAGTTCCCATATATATTTTCATCCGATCTTAGGTGAATAGTGCATCAAAGTCCCTATATATCCTTCGATTTGCACGAAATTCTGCATAACGTACTAAATTATGTCTAGAACTGTGTGTGGTAAATTTTGTGAAAATCGGATCAGATTTAGATATAGCTCCCATATATATTTTCGTCCGATTTTAGGTAAATAGTGCACCAAAGTCCCTATATATCCTTTGATTTGCATGAAATTTAGCATAACGTACTGAATTAAGTCTAGAGTGATGTCTGCCAAGTTTTGAGAAAACCGGTTCAGATTTAGATATACCTCCATATATATATTTTTTAGGTAAATAATGCAATAAAGTCCCTTATATTCTTCGATTTGCACGAAATTCGTAGTTAAATTTCGTGAAAATCGGTTCAGATATATATATCGCCCCAATATATATTTTCGTCCGATTTTAGGTAAATATTGCACCAAATTCCCTTTATATCCTTCGATTTGCACGTAATTGGGCATAGCGTACTGAATTAAAATCGGTACAGATTTCGATATGCTCCCACATATACCCACATATATTCGTCCAATTTTACATAAATGGTGCACCAAACTCCTAATGAAATTTTGTACAACGTGTCAATTTGAAAATTGAATGACGTTATTGCGTCATGTTGAAATTGATGCAGAGATTGAGATTACATTTTTAACAGTGCGGCGTACCGAATAACGTGTATCAATTTTGATAAATTTGTCCCATGGTACGCAGACGACTCTAAATCTGCCCGAATGAAATTAAATTTAGCAAAGGTTGCATACAATTTTAAGGATACATATGTACAATATACCCAAAGTGGTGAAGGGTATCATATAGTCGGCCCAGTCCGACTTTACTTCTTTCCTTACTGGTTTTACTTTGACATTTTGCAAAATGTTTATCTTTCAACTATCTCTGGCAAAGAAATAGGATGTTTTCAGTTCGTGAGGTGATTTGTAGATCATATAATATTTGGATCAATCACCACATTGTGGTACAGGGTATTATGTCTTTGTCCATATGTTGGTAACAGGCAAAAGGAAACGAGATGAACCCATGGTTCCTTTAGAGAATATGCATAGAATCATATTCTGAGTCGTTTTATGCGTGTCCGTCCGTCCGTCTCTTTGTCCATGTTTAATTATAAACAAACTACAGGTCGCATTTATGATTCGAATTGGATGAAATTTGGCAAAGCTCATTTATTTGGCTAATGATGAACTCTATTGAAAATGGGAAAAATCGGTTCAGATTTTCGTATAACTCCCATATATAGTTTCATCCGATTTTAATTAAATGGTGCACCAAAGACCGCAGATTGACAAAAAAATTGCACAACGTACTGAAGTTAGTGTAGTCTAACGTGTGTCAAGTTTTGTTATACCCTTCACCACACTGTGGTACAGGGTATTATGTCTTTGTGCATATGTTTGTAACAGGCACAAATAATCGAGATAGACCCATGGTTCCTTTTGAGAATATGCATAGAATCACTTTCTGAATCGATTTATGCATGTCCGTCCGTCCGTCCGTCTGTCCGTCTGTTGGTGTTAAATTGTAAACAAAGTACAGGTCGCATTTATGATCCGATTTGGATGAAATTTGGCACAGCTCATTTGTTTGGCCCAAGGACGAACCCTATTGAAATTGGGAAAAATCGGTTCAGATTTAGATATAGCTCCCATATATATTTTTGCCCGATTTACGGACTTTAGACCCTGAAAATCTTTCGATTTGCACGAAATTTGGCATAGCGTACTGAATTGAGCCACGAAAGATGTGTGCCAAGTTTCGTGAAAATCGGTTCAGATTTATATATAGCTCCCATACATAGTTTCGCCCGATTTACGGACTTTAGACCCTGAAAATCTTTCGATTTGCACGAAATTTGGCATAGCGTACTGAATTGAGCCGCGAAGAATGTGTGCCAAGTTTCGTGAAAATCGGTTCAGATTTAGATATAGCTCCCATATATAGTTTCGGCCGATTTTTGGTAAATGGCGTACCAAAGTCCCTATATATCTTTCGATTTGCACGAAATTTGGCATAGCGCACTGAATTAAGTCTAGAATGATGTGTGCAAAGTTTCGTGAAAATCGGTTCGGATTTAGATATAGCTTCCGTATATATCTTCCTCCGATTTAAGGTAAATGGTGTACCAAAGTCCTTATATATCTTTCGATTTGCATGAAATTTGGCATAACGTACTGAATTGAGGCTAGAATGATGTCTGCCCAGTTTCGCGAAAATCGGTCAAGATTTAGATATAGCTCCCATATATAGTTTCGTCCGATTTCATGTTAATGGTGCCCCAAAGTCCCTATATATCTTTCGATTTGCAGGAAATTTGGCATAACGTACTGAATTGAGCCTAGAATGATGTCTGCCCAGTTTCGAGAAAATCGGCCCAGATTCAGATATAGTTTCGTCCGATTTCATGTAAATGGTGCACCAAAGTCCCTATATATCCTTCGATATATTTGGATAGAGCTTCCATATATATTTTCGCCCGATTTTAAGTAAATTGGACATCAAACTCGTCATGTTAGTCAGATTGACATCAGATTTTACACAACGTACAAAATTGAGCATAGAATTACGTTGTTGCGTTTTCTAGAAGTACAGACATAGCCCAACAGATAACCTATTTATATTTGATTGAAATCGATTTATATAACTTATGGATATATAGGTAGATTCACATTTAGATAAATATCACATATTTTATTTCATCCAATTTCATGTTAATAGTCCTGTTTAATATATCCATAGTGGTGAAGGGTATCATATAGTCGGCCCCGTCCGACTTTACTACTTTCCTTACTGGTTGAAATCGGTTTAGATTTGGATATAGCTTTCATATATATTATCATCCGATTTGAAGTACCAAAGACACAAAATGTCGCTTTAGAGACATAATTTTGCACAACGTACTGTAGTGTTTTCGTTGAAATCGGTTCAAATTTGGATATAGGTCCCAGGTTCATATTAAGATATAGCTCCCATATATATTTTCGTCCGATTTTATGTAAATGTTGCACCAATCTTCTCATATTTTCAGATTGACAGGAAATTTTGCACAACGTACAACATTGGGCATAGAATGACGTGATTGCGTTTCGTAGAAATGCAGGCATAACCCATATATATTTTTTACCTAACTTCATGTTAATTGTGCTCCAGATAATCAACAAATTAGTATTTCAAGATTTTGGAGGCTGACATATACCTTTTCAGAAAATTATCTGTATAGGCGAATTGGAAACTTCTTCCCCTTTGAAGTTTTTAGCCCAGTTTTCCACCCAAAGTGTCCACAAATTGATAATTTTTTTCTCAGAATTTGGAGAAATTCGGTTAAGTTTTGTTGAAATTGGTTTAGATTTGAAATTAGATTTAAATAAAGCTTCCATATTTTAGGTAAATGGTGCACAAAACAAACTATGTTTGTCCGATGGGCACAGCATTTTGTATAACGCATTGAATTGAGCCAAGAATAACTTGTGTTAAGGTTTGTCCGATTTAGACTAAAATTTTACATACCGTATTGAGTTGAGTCCAAAACCAGTAAGGAAATTTAAAAGTTGAATATATGAGACCATTCGCGGTTATACCTACATCTGAATATATCTTACAAAATCTAATAAACGTTATTCTAGCTCCGATTTGGTATGTCGTGCACAAATTCGTCACAATCGGACAAACTTTAGGTTGTTTCTTAAAACATTTAGGTGAAATCGGATGAAAAAAATATATGGAAACTATATCTAAACCTGAACCGATTTCAGTCCAATACGCTATGCAATATTTTATGTTAGGCGAACAAACATAGGCTCCTTGGCACACCATTTGTATAAAATCGGACGGAAATATGTGGGAGCTATATATAACTCTAAACCGATTTCAACAAACCTTAACACAAACTATCTTAGACTAAACGTAGGCTTTTCGGCGCACCATTTACATAAAATTGGACGAAAATATATATAAGACCTCTAAATCTGAACCGAATTCGCTTTGCAAAATTTTGTCTCAATCGGACAAATATTGGGAGTTTAGTGCTTCATTCACATAAAATCAGACGAAACTATATATGGGAGCTATATATAAATCTGAGCCGATTTCAACAGAACTTCGCATACAACAATCTGGACCTAATATAGTGCGTTGTCCGAAATGTTGTCTCAATCGGACAAATATTGAGAATTTGGTTTCAACAAAACTTCGCATACAACAATCTGGACCTAATACAGTGCGCTGTCCGAAATGTTGTCTCAATCGGACAAATATTGACAATTTGGTGCAATCTGGACCTAATTCCTCAACGTTTAGTTTCAATCGGATAAACCTTGGAAGTTTGATGCATTAAAATCGGACTAAACTATATATAGGAGCTGTATCAAAATATGAAGGTATAGTAAGTTTGGGTTATTCAATTCAGATTTAGATGTAGCTCCTATATATGTTCTTCCGATTTCATGAAATGATACCCTAAATGCCCAATATTTGTTCGATTTTCGATATTGCAAGTTCGCTGTAACCGTACTTGACTGAATATGTATATAACAATAGGTCGCAATAAGAATCATCTAAATACCCAAAGTGGTGTAGCGTGTCACGTATTTGGTCCCTTCTAACTTTTGTCCTTTCGCAATTAGTTTTAGTTCTTATTTCTTACTTTCTTTTTGTCAGCTCTTATCAGTTGTTTTTGTTAAAGACGCTTTCCTATACTTGTTTTGTAATATCCGGTTTAAATGATTGCTCTGTTTGTTGAGACATGGAAACACGTACTACACACACACTCAAATCCATAAACACAAACAAAAACCAGTAAGTAAAGTAGTAAAGTCGGACGGGCCGACTATATGATACCCTTCACCTATAATATATTAAACAGGACAATTAACATGAAATTGGATGAACTAAAATATGTTATATTTATCTAAATGTGAAACAACTTGTTACAATGGACAAATGTTGGGCCGTTGGGCTATGTCGGTACTTCTAGAAAACGCAACTACGTTATTCTATGCTCAATTTTTCAATCCAAATATGAACCGATTTCAACGAAACTTGTCACAGGTTGGGTTATACTAATTTCAGTACGTTTTGTTCCTGTCAACCATATATTGATTCCTTGGTGCGTCAATTACTTAAAATCAATCGATCTATGAAATATTAGAACTTTGGTACATTATTTACATTAAATCTGACGGAAATATATATATCTTAATCTGAACCGATTTTCACGAAACTTAGCACACATCATTCCAGGCTCAAACCAGTATGCTATACCAAATTTCGTGCAAATCGAATGATTTATAGGGACTTTGTTGAATCTTTAACATAAAATCGGACGAAGCTATATATAAATCTGGACCGATTTTCACGAATCTTGGCATAAAGCACTCAAGGCTCAATTAAGTACGTTATGTCAAATTTCGTGCAAATCGAAATATATATAGGGACTTCTGTGCACCATTTACATAAAATCGGACGAAAATATATATAGGAGCTATATCTAAATCTTGATCGATTTTCACGAAATTTAGTAGACATCTCTCTAGGCTGAATTCAGTACGTTATGCCAAGTTTCGTGAAAGATATATAGGGACTTTGGTGCATCGAAATCGAAAGATATATAGAGACTTTGGTGCACCATTTACATAAAATCGGACGAAACTATATATGGGAGCTATATCTAAATCTGGACCGATTTTCACGAAAATTGGCAGACACCATTCTAGGCATAATTCATTACGCTGTGCCAAATTTCGCACAAAGACATAATACCCTGTACCACAGTGTGGTGGAAAGTTTAAAAAGGGGGTTATATGGGGACTACCCCAAAATGGGGCGAATATTAATAATTTTTGGTAGGGAGATTTGTTACCATATGTAGTCGTATATGGTAACAAATCTCCCTACCAAAAATAGCAAATACCAATGCGAATTCGGTTGAAAATCGCGCTTAAGAACCCCAAAATACCGAAAATTGGGGTACCCTTATATGGGGGCTACCCGAAACCAGTAAGGAAAGTAGTAAAGTCGGACGGGGCCGACTATATGATACCCTTCACCACTATGGGTATATAAAACACTACTATTAACATGAACTTGGACGAACTAAAATATGTGCTACTTATCTAAATGTGAATCGCCTTAGATCAATCCGTAAACAAGTCATTCGTTTGTTACAATGGGACAAAATTATATAAATCGACTTCAAACAAAGCATTAGGAAATGCGTTGTACTTCTAGAAAACGCAACTACGTTATTCTATGCTCAATTTTGGAAATTGTTCAAAATTGCATGTCAATCTGACAAACATGAGGAGTTTGATGCCCAATTTACTTAACATCGGGCGAAAATATATATGGTATCTATATCCAAATATGAATCGATTTCAACGAAACTTGTCACGAGTTAGGATATACTAATTTCAGTACGTTTTGTTCCTATCAGCCTATTGGTTCCTTGGTGCGTCAATTACTTAAAATCAATCTATAATAAAAGGGAGCTATATCTAAATCTCAACCGATTTTCACGAAACTTGGCACACATCGTTCTGGACCCAATTCAGTACCCTTTGCCAAATTTAATGCAAATCGAATGATATATAGGGACTTTGGTGCACCATTTACATGAAATCGGACGAAGCTATATATGGGAGCTATATCTAAATCTGAACCGATTTTCTCGAAACTTGGCACATATCATTCTGCACCTAATTCAGTACTCTATGCCAAGTTTCATGCAAATCGAATGATATATAGGGACTTTGGTGCACCATTTACCTTAAATCGGACGAAACTATATATGGGAGCTATATCTAAATCTGAACCAATTTTCTCGAAACTTGGCACACATCGTTCTGGACCCAATTCAGTACCCTTTGCCAAATTTAATGCAAATCGAATGATATATAGGGACTTTAGTGCAATATTTACTTTAAATCGGACGAAGCTATATATGGGAGCTATATCTAAATCTGAACCGATTTTCTCGAAACTTGGCACACATCATTCTGGACCTAATTCAGTACTCTGTGCCAAATTTCGTGCAAATCGAAAGATATATAGGGACTTTGGTGCCCCATTTACCTTAAATCGGACGAAACTATATATGGGAGCTATATCTAAATCTCAACCGATTTTCTCGAAACTTGGCACACATCATGCTGCACCTAATTCAGTACACTGTGCCAAATGTCGTGCAAATCGAAAGATATATAGGGACTTTGGTGCCGATATCGGGCGAAAATATATATGGGAGCTATATCTAAATCTGAACCGATTTTTCCCAATTTCAATAGGGTTCGTCCTTGGGCCAAATAAGTGACTTGTGCCAAATTTCATCCAAATCGGATTATAAATGCGACCTGTACTTTGTTTACAATTTAACATCTACAGACGGACAGACGAACGGACGGACATGCATAAATCGACTCAGAAAGTGATTCTATGCATATTCTCGAATATTCTATCTCGATTATTTTTGCCTGTTACAAACATATGCACAAAGACATAATACCCTGTACCACAGTGTGGTGAAGGGTATAATAATGACAAGAATTTTTTAAGGTTGTTGTGTTTTTAAGGATGTCTGCATATGTTGGCATATGGTTGGCTGTATTGTGTATTTTTTGTCTTCTGTTTCTTGCATTCATCCTTCATTGCATTCC
>NW_026880533.1:0-30481 GCF_032173495.1 Musca vetustissima
GTTCTGACCAATGAAGACAACCTATTGTTTTTGGTAAAGATCAATTAATATTTAGGGGATGAAATGGACCAAATACTTAATTTTTGTCGGTTTTTCTGGTCGCTCCAGAGGCCGCAATTATTACCCAAACATCGCGAATTTTTGCATGGTGAAGGGGATCGGGCCAAAGATGTCCGTTTTGATAAACATCGGTCAATATTTAGAGGGTCAAATGGACCCTAACTTTTGTGTGAAAAATTACAAAAGTTGTATTCTATGGAGTATATATTTACCCCTGAATGACATAGACCAAAGGAAATATGAAAATATATCGAAGAGGAGTGGTTGGCCTTCAAATTGATACCAATTACATTGTCGTATATACTCGGATGTGGGAGTTACACGTAAATATTTACAGGTGCTTACGTATTCAAATATTATTTAGTAACCCATTACCACCCTAGAAGGCGAAAATATAGCGCTGATCGCTCTGAAATTTTCCATAAGGGTCCAGGTATGGTCAAGGACAACGCCTGTAATTTTCGGTGATGATCAGATAATAATATTGGGATGAAGTGGACCGAAAACTTAATTTTTTTTTGGTTTTTTCGAGCCAATCTATGGGTCACAATTGAAATCCGAACATAACAACACAACCCACGGTGGAGGTCAAGAGAGTTGCCCAAGATCAGAATGTAGAACCACACAAAGTTAGACTTTCGTGGAAGTTGTGTAGGGTATCAAATGGTCGGCTCCGTCCACTATACTGCTCCGCTCACTGGTTAAGAATATTTTTTTGAGATTATTTTTAAGCCACAAGACTTTGATTTTTTAAGAATATTTTTCAAACAACAAAACGTGGATTATTTCGTGGTGAATCGCGTGTATTTTTATTAATATTTTTGAGTCACCTGGGGTAGATTGTGACTTGCGTTTATTTTTGAGATAAATTTAAAACTGTTCCAAAATTTTGAGCCACCATCTGCCCCTCAAGGAGTAGATTTATTAGGACAAATTTTTTGAGCCGCCGAATGTCCTAAAAGTAGTGGATTTTTAGGCATAATTCTGCCAATCAACAACAAGTTGAGCCTCCATATGCCAATCAAAGTATAGATTTGTTATCTTTGATGCGATAGGTCCTAAAAGACGTGGATTTTTAGAAATTGTTTTTGAGCCAATATTTGTTAAGTCATAATCTGTTCCTCAAAGCGTTATAGGTATATTTTGGGATCTGCGTGTATCAGTAGGACTATTTTTTGAACTACTATATGCGGCAAGTTTTAAAAATATTTTGAGCCACAATCTGTCTGAAAAAGAGTGGACCTCCAACCACCTTATAAGAAGGCATACAGAAGTGTACCGCCGTTAAAAAAATACTCCTATATCTTGGCATTTTCATATTTAGAAAAAAAATCCATCCATTACCACCACAAACCCTGAGACCACCCTGTACAGTTTTAGTTACCAAAACAACAACAACAACTCGAAGTTGCAGTAATTGCAGTTAGCAAACTGATATCGGTGTTACAATAATGGCAAAGACAACCAATCTTCCCTCCCCTAGGAATAACATTTTTATTATTGTCATCGGAATATTGCCAGGCATTGAACTACAAAAATATAACTCTTTCGTAGTCTGCCGTTGTCATAGCACTGCCACCGTAAGATACCTCCTTATTACAAATTACAGAAAACCCCCAACACTATGTTATTTATAGTCTCACCGGGAGAGTTGATGTTGTTTTTGCTGTTGCTGTTAAATGAAATTCCAAAACGGAAGAACTGTTTGGTAGCGATAATAAAAGCCCATGCGTAAAATATAAAACTAATGAATAGCTTGTCTGTTCGTGCGACACTCAAAAGTTTTTAACTCACATAACCACACATATACACACACACACTATGTACAACTAATGGATTGTTAACAAAAAAGTTATTTTTAATAATAAAAAATGTATTTTTAGCAACAAATTGTCTTAACTTTATTTTTAATATTTATACCCCACACGCCTCGCCAATTCAGGCCGAATTTTGCCCAATTGGGAAAGCCAGCCAATAGTTATACCCTTCACCACACTGTGGTACAGGGTATTATGTCTTTGTGCATATGTTTGTAACAGGCAAAAGGAAACGAGATAGACACATGGTTCCTTTTGAGAATATGCATAGAATCACTTTTTAAGTCGATTTATGCATGTCCGTCCGTCCGTCCGTCTGTCCGTCTGTCTGTCCATGTTAAATTGTAAACAAAGTACAGGTCGCATTTATGATCCGAATTGGATGAAATTTGGCATAGGTCACTTATTCGGCCTAAGGACGAACCCTATTGAAATTGGGAAAAATCGGTTCAGATTTATATATATATCTTTCGATTTGCACGAAATTTGGTACAGCCTAATCATTTAGGTCTAGAATGATGTCTGCCAAGTTTCATGAAAATCGGTCCAGATTTAGATATAGCTCCCATATATAGTTTCGTCCGATTTCATGTAAATGGTGCACCAAAGTCCACATATATCTTTCGATTTGCATGAAATTTGGTACAGCCTAATCATTTAGGTCTAGAATGATGTCTGCCAAGCTTCGTGAAAATCGGTCCAGATTTAGATATAGCTCCCATATATAGTTTCGTCCGATTTCATGTAAATGGTGCATCAAAAGTCCCTATATATCTTTCGATTTGCACCAATTTTGGCATAACGTACTGAATTGAGCCTAGAATTATGTCTGCCAAGTTTCGTGAAAATCGGTCCAGATTTAGATATAGCTCCCATATATAGTTTCGTCCGATTTCAAGTAAATGGTGCACCAAAGTCCCTATATATCTTTCGATTTGCACCAATTTTGGCATAACGTACTGAATTGAGCCTAGAATTATGTCTGCCAAGTTTCGTGAAAATCGGTTCAGATTTAGATATAGCTCCCATATATAGTTTCGTCCGATTTCATGTAAATGGTGCACCAAAGTCCCTATATATCTTTCGATTTGCACCAATTTTGGCATAACGTACTGAATTGAGCCTAGAATTATGCCTGCCAAGTTTTAAGAAAATCGGTTCAGATTTAGATATACCTCCCATATATAGTTTCGTCCGATTTCATGTAAATGGTGCCCCAAAGTACATATATATCTTTCGATTTGCACGATATTTGTCATAACGTACTGAATTGTTCCTAGAGTGATGTCTGCCGAGTTTTGAGAAAATCGGTTCAGATTTATATATACCTGCCATATATAGTTTCCTCCGATTTGATGTAAATGGTGCCCCAAAGTCCATATATATCTTTCGATTTGCACGAAATTTGGCATATCGTACTGAATTAAGCCTAGAGTGATGCCTTCCAAGTTTCGTGAAAATCGGTCCTGATTTAGATATAGCTCCCATATATAGTTTCGTCCGATTTCATGTAAATGGTGCCCCAAAGTCCCTATATATCTTTCGATTTGCACGAAATTTGGCATAACGTACTGAATTGAGCCTAGAGTGATGTCTCTCTGTCTGTCTGATGTTCGTCCGATTTCATGTAAATGGTGCCCCAAAGTTCCTATATATCTTTCGATTTGCACGAAATTTGGCATAACGTACTGAATTGAGCCTAGAGTGATGTCTGCCAAGTTTTGAGAAAATCGGTTCAGATTTAGATATAGCTCCCATATATAGTTTCGTCCGATTTCATGTAAATGGTGCCACAAAGTACTTATATATCTTTCGATTTGCACGAAATTTGGCAATTTGCTAAGTTTCGTGAAAATCTTATATAGTTTCGTCCGATTTCATATAAATGGTGCACCAAAGTCCCTATATATCCTTCGATTTGCACGAAATTCGGCATAACGTACTGAATTGAGCCTAGAGTGATGTCTGCCAAGTTTCGAGAAAATCGGTTTATATAGCTCCCATATATATTTCATGTTAATAGTCCTGTTTAATATACCCATAGTGGTGAAGGGTATCATATAGTCGGCCCCGTCCGACTTTACTACTTTCCTTACTGGTTTTTTTATAGCTATTTTACATACAAATGATAAAAGTGTGTGTTCGATAAAATGTTTGGTCACACCTTCTTCACCAGCTCCAACAATTGACCAGTAATTATGTTGCGGTCATAAAAACAAATGTTTGAATACAATTTGCATGAAGTGGACATCGAAGTGAGGCAGTGAACCTGTCATGTACGTGATTGATTTTGAAATTTGAAAATATTTATTGTTTGAAATTTTAAATATTTATTGATAGTAGTTGTATGAAATCACCATAAGTAATGTGGGGTCAGTGCGAGAAATGTGAATACATCTGGTATAGGCTTGATAGCAGAATCCTTTGTTATGCTGTAGCAATTGTTTGAATAAATTTGTTAAACAAGATGGAATGCCAATGGGCTTTGTTTAGAGGCGATTCTTGCAAAAAAATAAACTTTTTTTAAACAACCTCGCGTGTGTAGAAAAAATGGAATAATGGGAATAGTAATTTGTATAACAAAATCGCCTGCTTAGGGGAGACATCCAAAAATATTTGAAATCCGCAATATGGATATATTCCGAGTCCACGATGAACATTTACGCCATAACATGCAAATGTTGTTATTTTATACAGAAGTGTCTTGGTTGATTTGACACGCTGAATATTGACGAATAATTATACAAACAGTTCTTCTGATTAGTTAGCCTCATTCCATTTCCCGAATGGAATGAGGCCAAAGATCCATTCCATAAATATCATCTGATTGTCACCGAAAATTACAGGCGTCGTCCTTGACCATAAATGATACTTTATATAAAATTTCAAATCCATTAGCACGAAATGTATGCCCTCTAGTGTGGTTACGGTAATACTAAACAGTATCAGAAAAGACAGACCTCTGTAAATATGTACGTACAACTCCCAGAACCAAGTACATACAACAATATAATTAGTATCAATGTAAAGGTCAACCACTCCTCTTAGGTATATTGTCAAATTCTCTAGTCGAAGTCCATCTGGCGTAAATGTATACCACATAGACCGATTATCATACAATGAACCATGCTTGTTCCCTGATCGCATCCATTTTCCGTGTAATTGTCGTCTCTAGAATGAATATAAGGTTGGGGAAAAAAGAAATCCATTCTCCATCCGATTTGGTCCAAATATGTATCGTTTTGTTGTATGATTTGTTGATAGAAGTCCTGCTCTCTATTTGCATAAAACTCTAGTAGTCGTTTTTCACAATCCTGCCTAGATACCATTTTTTATCATTAAAGAAATTTTGCAAAGCAAGAAAAAGACCAGTGAGCGGAACAGTATAGTCGGACGGTGCCGACCATATGATACCCTACACAACTTCCATGAACATCTAACTTTCTGTGGTACCACATTCTGAGCTTGGGCAATATTTCGCGATGATTGCACCCTCTTGACCAGTACAGTCCTTCTAATTACTTGTCCAGATTCCCTTCTACGTGGGTTGTTTTGTGATGTTCGGCTTTCAATTGTGGCCTGCAGATCGACTCGAAAAAAATAGGTTTTCGGTCCACTTCATCCCAAAATTATTATCTGATCGACCGTACCTGGATACTAGTGAAAATTTTCAAAGCGATGAGCGCTATATTTCCACCCTCTAGTGTGGTAATGGGTTACTAAATAATATCTGAGTACGTAAGCACCTGTAAACATTTATATGTAACTCCCACATCCGAGTACATACGACAATAAAATTGGTATCAATATAAAGGTCAACCACTCATTTTGGGTATACTATCAACTTCTCGGGTCTATGTCCTTCAGGGGCAAATCTATACGCTATAGGATACACATTTTGTCATTTTTCACACAAAAGTCAGGGTCCATTTGACCCATGCTTATTCTGTGGCCCGATCACATTCTCCGTGCAAAAATTCGCGATGTTTGGGCCATAATTGCGGCTTCTAGAGCGACTAGAAAAACCGACAAAAATAAAGTTTTTGGTCCATTTCATCCCCTAAACATTAACCAATCTTTTATAATAGGGGTCTTCATTGGCCAGAACCCATTCTACATGCAAAATTTCGTGAAGATTGGTCCATAACTGTGGCCTGTATCGTGTTTACAAATTATAATGGGCAGACGGAGGGACACACATGTCTAGATCGACTCAGCTAGTCGAGATATGACGATCGGTATACTTAAAGGTAGGTCTAGGACCAATATTTCGCGGCGTTACAAACTTTTGGGGCTGCACAAAGCTATAATACCCTGACAACATAGTTCCAAGTCCGCACTGTATGGCTGATGCATTAAAACTTCCCAATGCAAGCTCCCGATGTTTATGGCGAATCACTGTAGATGTGTGTGGCCTGGCGTTGTCCTGGTGGAGCACGACACCTCTCCTGTTGTATGGTTTAAAACAGTTTTATAGTCGATTTTTAGACTGCTGACATACCAGTCAATTTCGATCATTTTTACGATGTTATCGACATTTGCGACAACCGGCCTACCTGTGCATGGTGCATCTTTAACATCACAAATTCCTGAACGGAATCTACAGTATCGGAAACATTAACACCATTCACAATTTTAGCAGTTTGGCTTGCATTTTCGCCTTTGTCAAAGAAAAAAATCTAAAATGTGCCGATTTTTTCTCTTTGTTTCCCTCCATTTTTAACACCCATGTAAAATTAATGGATTTATTTTTCCCCAGCCTAATAATTACCCATCATTACCAAAAACAATAGGTACGAACCGAAACTACATGCAACATTTCGTGGCGATTGGTCCATAAATGTGACTATGTCGATTTCTGGTTCAACATAAAATTCTATGTCGATTTCATTCTCTATCTCTGTGTCTATCCTTGTGTAGTAAATCTTCCTTCCAAAAATTATCAATGTTGGTCTACTCTTTAGGTTAGCACCCTGAAGGTGCCAAATCATCTAATTTACTATGGCCTATAGCACACTGAAGGTGTCAAATCATCATCATTTACTATGGCCTGGTCTCCATATAAATGTCCCGATCGAACTTAGGTATTTTGAATATCTACCTTATTTTATAAACTATTACTGGTAAAATTAGAAACCTCGAAGTGTTGGACATTTTCGAATTTTCTTTGTGAATCCGAGCTCGTTTTAATTCAATAGACAGTATTAAAAATGAGGTGAGAAATGTTTTTATTTTGAGATGTTAAAATCTATCTTAGCCATGATAATCAAAAATCAGCCATTCTTGTATGTATTACAGCGAACACAAATTCTCCTCTAACACTTTATATATTAAGAGAGAGAGAGAGAATGAATCGAAAGCTCGTTGTAATCATGTCATACATACGTAAATTAAATTATAGAACTACACGTAAAATCATAAATCAATGTCTTCACACTACGCTGAGCGGCGTGTCATCAATTAACCATGTAAGCCAATTGGGAATAAACTTAAGGGGTGTTCACACAGTCCAAAATATATGTGTTCTAAAACTTCACTAAAAAACAGAAATATACATTAACAGCTTATAACCCCCATTAAGAGCAAATGGCAAAAATATATGAAATACAAATGTCAACATCTGAACCAGCCTAGTACGCGATGAGAGAATTATTTAAAGGTCCAATGTTTTTTTTCTTCTTAACCCGGGACCAAAAACGATGAGAAGTTGATTTATTATAGCCCTCATCAAATTGTTGATATTTGTTAAGCTAAGCTTCTTCAGCCGTGGGCTTTCTACCTGAAAACATGAATGGATTAGTTTGTAGTGGTTTTGTTTTTGGTCAGTTTAGGGGACAAATAAGGTTTACTACCGAACACACGCGTTTTGGTTTCTGTGTTGGCTGATGGATTGTTGACTGAATGAATGGAGGAATTCGCATTTCATTTTGACTTTAATTTAAATGACGCTGTCGTTTAGTTCGCACAACGTGACTTAAACCACGTAATTGCTGACACGCGCTTTGTTTTTTTTCGCCCGCCGTCTGTCCGAGGTGCGGGCTGGCTGGTGTCAATCTCTTCTCCCTTCTTGTGTGCTTTCTTTCGTGTGGTCAAGACTCTTCCCTGCATATTTTGTTGTTTTCTTCTTCTGTGAATGACATCTTGTTGTTGTAATTATTTTGATGTTGTTGTTGGTATGTGTGTCTGACAAACCATTTAGATTGTAAATTTGTTAGTTGTTGTTTTTAGTGTTTTGTTTTTGGTTTTGACCGCCGCCACCGAATTGCTTGTAGTTGTAGTCGTCTGTCGTCCGTCCAACACGTGTGAACCAAATTTGTTCGAAATGTTTAAATTACAACCGGATGTCGCCGGTTGGGAAATCCTATCTTCTGCTGTTGTTGTTGTCTAACCGAACAATTACGAATGGGGTTTATGGTACAAAAATAGACTCACGCTCTCTCCGTTTGAGTAGACATCGTAAACTAAACTGAACGTTAAACAAGTATAATGGCAAACTGGCCGATGGACAAGTGACCAGAATTGTAAAGAACATTATTTGTGACCAATTTAAAATTATGAATGAAAGCGATAGACTGCAAGCTTTTCATAGAGTCAAAATTTGTCGTTGCAATCAATGATATTTATACCCTACACAACTATGTCGTCAGGGTATTATAGCTTTGTGCAGCCCCAAGAGTTTGTAACGCCGCGAAATATTGGTCCTAGACCCACCTTCACCGATCGTCATATCTCGACTAGCTGAGTAGATCTAGACATGTGTGTCCGTCTGTCCATTATAATGTGTAAACACGATACAGGCCACAGTTATGGACCAATCTTCACGAAATTTTGCATGTACGAAAGGTTCTGTCCAATGAAGACCCCTTTTGTTTTTGGAAAACATCTGTTAATATTTAGGGGATGAAATGGACCAAAAGCTTTATTTTTGTGGTTTTTTCTGGTCGCTCTAGAGGCCGCAGTTATGGCCCAAACGCCAAAAATTTTTGCATGGAGAAGGGGATCGGGTCAAAGAATAAGCATGCCTGTTTCGATAAAGATCGGTCAATATTTTGCGGGTCAAATGGACCCTGACTTTTGTGTGAAAAATGACAAAATTTGTATTTTGTATTCTGAAGGACCTAGACCCGAGAAGTTTATAGTATGTTAAGAGGAGTTGTTGACCTTCAAATTGATACCAATTATATGGCTGTATGAACTCTGATGTGGAAGTTATACATAATTGGGTAAAGGTGACTATGTGCATAGTACTACTATTACCCCATTAGGGGACGGAAATATAGCGCTGAATGCTTTGAAATTATACATGAAGTTCCGATTATGGTCAAGGGCGATACTGGTTTTGATATACAGAGTTTTCCAAGAAGGCCACTGAACTTCCGCTATTTAAAAATACCTATCGATAGGGATATGTAATAAACTTTTGGCTAGGTCTTTGCAGATACTGAACATGTCACGTGACATTCACGTGGGGGTCTTGTAGATACATGGACTAACATTGAAAATGTTCACCATGATCCAAGACTGCAAAATTATAGTCACTTCGTATTCCCCAAGATACTCATAAAGGTAGTACCTTTAAATGGAACTAACCCGAAACATGGACCTATATTCTTAATTTGAGGTACAAACAATTGTCTACCCAATGAGGGGTTTTTGGGGTCGGTAAATTAATTTCTGATCTTTATTTTTATCCATGACCACCGCCAGAGGGCGTTAAATACACACTTTAACTATTTTTCATCTATTTTCTGAGAAAATTGCAAGTTATTCGGTTAAATTGATCTTTATTTTATTTTCTCCAACTGAAATTCAACTACAGAAACTAAACTACATGTAAAGGTGGGGGTATCAAAATGGACATGGAGCACAACTTCGGGCCACAATACCAAAATTGATGGTGGTGGAAAAATTTGAGCTATTGTGAAGAATAAAACCCTTGAATTTCGCTCATGAGCAACTAGAATATTTCTGCTGCAGTTCAAATTTTTGAAGGTTTGCCCCTTCTTCGTCATTCATAATTAAAGTCCGCTGGTAATCTAAATCATCGTACCTTTGCTAATTGGTTCCTTGGTTTCAGAAAATCCAAGGTTTAGTTTTGAAGAGCCACTCCATCCTTAACGCGTAGAACAGTTTATGCTTCGACGGGATCTAAAAATAAATAATAAAAAAACTCGTTAATTTCAGCCGTACTGACCCTTTTTATACCCTTCACCACACTGTGGTACAGGGTATTATGTCTTTGTGCATATGTTCGTAACAGGCAAAAGGAAAGGAGATAGATACATGGTTCCTTTTTAGAATATGCATAGAATCACTCTTTAAGTCAATTTATGCATGTCCGTCCGTCCGTCTGTCCATGTTAAATTGTAAACCAAATACAGGTCGCATTTATGATTCGAATTGAATGAAAACAATTTTTGGATTAATTTTACATTTGCATTTGTATTGTTTTTTATAAGTATATGTTGTTGTTATTGTTTTCCTCCAACATTGTTGTAAAATAATTTCAAATTAAATTTCGAGTGATTTTTATGAATGGAATTTGACGATTCATTCACATACTCACACGCCCATGTTCATTCATTCACAATATCGGTACGTCTTTGTATGAGAATTCATTCAATACATTGCTCCTATACAATTTTGAACATTTGCTGTTGTTGGTATTTACTGGGTTGTGAATATTTACAGCAATTTTTTTGTTTAAGCCACATGTGTTTTTGTTGTTGTTATTCATTTAGGCAAAAGCAAAAATAAAAACTAATAATAATAATTGAAATGTGTGAAATTCCAATGTGCATTGCTCAGCTCGATAGGGACAGCCACGGAATCGAACTGTTGTGTGATTATGGAAAGGAAGAATGTTAATGAACTTTTTATTGTTGTTTTTTCGTTGTTGTTAGTTTGATAGGGAGGTAGGGCAGGTAGATGATTAGCTTGTGCACATGCTAATTTTTTGCATAATTATTAACATATTTCCCTCCGAGATTAAATATTTTTGTAAGAAAATATATTTTTTAGTGTAATAAACACACGTTGTTGTCAAAAACACATTCCAACAAGAGTCCGAATTTTCATTTTCCCAGAAAATAGTGTTCAACATTTCGAAAAGTAAATAAAGATTTTTATATTTGATAAGAAGGTAATAATTCAATATTATAATTATATCCTACACAACAATGTTATCAGGCTATTATAGCTTTGTGCAAGCCCAACAGTTTGTAAAGCTCCGAAATATTGGTCCTAGACCCACCTTTAAGCATACCGATCTCGTATCTCGACTAGCTGAACCGATCTAGACATGTGTGTCAATCCGGCGGTCTGTAAATTATAATTTGTACAGGCAGGTCACTGTTATGGACCAATCGAAATTTTGCACGTAGGATGAATTCTGAACAAAGAAGACTCCTATATAGGGGATAAATTGAATCAAAAACTTAATTTTTATTGGCTTTTCTGATTGCACTAGGGGCTACCATTGTGACCCGAATACCACGAATTTGTAAAACAGGAAATCTGGCCAACGATTTAGCATGAATGTTGTGATTAAGATGGCCCAATATTTAGCGGTTCAAACAGACCTAGACTTTTTTGTGAAAAATTACAAAATGTGTATTCCAATTCGGATATATTTACTCCTGAAGAATATAGGCCCCAGAGGTTGATAGTATATACAATAGGAGTGGTTGATTTTTAAATTGATGACAATTATATTGCTGTATGTACTCGGATGTGGATGTTATACGTAAATATTTACGGAGATCTATCTACGAGTATTCTGATTACCATTGTCACACTAGAGAGCATATATTCACGAAGTTCCGGTTATGATCAAGGACGAGACCTTTCTGTATAAAATGAAAAAAAAAAACAAATGCATCTTTTGGTGTAAACGTTCTCAAATGAAAACAAAGTTCGGCCCGGCCGAACTTTGGATACCCTCCACCTTAGGAATACTGACAAATTTTTGAAATGAAAACATAGGGAATATGCATATAACGACAATTCTTCCAAACTATTGTTGTAAACCAAATAGAAAATTCAGCAATTTCAATGGGGGTTTTCCTAAAATCTCAAACCCCAAAATGTTGACATATATAATTAACGCATGGTAGGGTGAAACATGTGCATAAAATCCTGAAAATACTCCAACTTAGAGGGCAATATTATATATGAGGCATACTAAAGCGTGACCGATATTGAAAACATTGTGTAAGAATTAGAAAATACTTGGTGTTTTCATAATATACGGGGTTAGGCCTAATATTAAATAGGTAGGATGTTTTATATAGGACCAGGGCATAAATGTGGGTCGTTACAGTTCATTCTCAAACCTCACGTTTTTATGTCGATATCCTCGGAGAGAAAAATGATTAAAACATATGGCTAATCGACAAAATCGTTTTAGAATTCCTTACTATGTGGGGTATGAACTGAAAATTTCGTCTAACGAATATCCCCCATACTATGGTGGACTACAGCTATATGGGGATAACCCCAACACACGGAAAAACCCAGCTAACTATTTTAAAATAAAAAAGGGGGTTATAAGGGGACTACCCTTGAAAGGGGGTGAATATTAATCATTTTTGGTAGGGAGATTTGTTACTATATACGACTACAAAATACCACATTATAGTGAATCCGGTTGAACAACGCGCTCAAGAACCTAAAAAATAACGAAAATTGGGGGAACCCTTATATGGGGGCTACCAGAAGAAATGGACCTATATTTATAATTTTTAGTGGAAACATTTGCTACCCAATAAGAACTTAAAGTACTAAATAACAGCCAATTCGGTAAAAAAATTCCATAAAAACCCCCAAAATACTGAAAATTGGAGTGTACCGTTATATGGGGGCTATCAGGAAAAGTGGACCGATATTAATAAATTTTAGTTTAGACACTTGGCACCAAATAAGAATCCTATGTACCAAATATTAGCGAATTCGGTTGAAAAATGCGCTCAAGAACCCCAAAATACCGAAAATTGGGGGGTATTCTTATATGGGGGCTATCTGAAAAAAATGTACCTATATTTATAATTTTTAGTGGGTAGATTTGCTACCCAATGAAAACTCAAAGTATCAAATTTCAGCGAATTCGGTTCAAAGTACCGAAAATTGGGGAGTACCCCTATATGGGAGCTATGCCTAACCGTCGACCGATATAGCCCATCTTCGAACTTGACCTGCCTACAGACAAAAGACGACTCTATGCTAATTTTTGGCGATCTATCTCAATTTGTTTAGACGCTGGAGTGATTACAACAGACGGGCAGTCGGACACGTCTAGATCGTGTTAGAATTTTACCCTTATCAAGAATATATATACTTTATAGGGTCGGAAATGATTATTTCGACGCGTTACAAACGGAAAAACAAAACTAATATACTCTCCATACCATGGTGGAGGGTATAAAAATATTCCAAAAAATGTCATGGTAAGAAAGAGAAAGAGATATTTCGCACATATCGCGAAATATTTCCCAGGCACTTAATATAGATCCGCAGAATGTTAGTTCAAAACTGATGTCATTCGTTTTATTTATGGCGTTACCAAGGTATATAAATACTTTGACTACCTCGAAGCTGTAGTTCTCAAGATCCACAGTTGGACCGAGTCTACTGGACGTCTTGCGCGTTGATACCATCAGCTTGGTCTTCGCCGTTTACTGTCACACCCACTTTGGCAGACTCCTTCTCAATTTGTCCAAAGGTGGCTGTTACCGCTCTCAATGTTCGACCCATTATGTCGATGTCATTGGCATAGGCGAGTAACATGTGTTGTTTGGTGTACAGAGTGCCATTTCGGTTCACTTTTGCTCCTCTTATGACATTTTCCAGCAGGATGTTAAAAAGTCCACACGACAAACTATCACCTTGTCTGAATCCTCTTTCGGTATTAAAGAGCTCCGCAGACATGGCTTTATACACCTCTGAACGGATAGGGCTGTCGAATGCGGCTTTATAGTCGACGAAAAGGTGGAATGTGTCGATGTGTTTTTTGTGCGTTTTTTTTTCCAGGATTTGGCGTAAAGTGAAAATCTATTCAGTTGTGAAAATCTGGTCGTCTTGTCTCCTTTTTTGTGCACGGGACACAGGATGTTGAGGTTCCAAACATTGGGCATGCATTCTTCTAACCAAATCGTACTAATCAGCTGGTGCATGCTCCTTACCAGCATCTGACCACCAGTTTTGAATAGTTCGGTTTGTAACCCATCCGCGCCTGCTCCTTTATTATTCTGCAGTCGATTGATTGCTATTCTGACTTCATCTTGGCTAGGTGGTATACACTCTATACCGTCATCTATTATTGGTTCTGGGGTATCCACTTCACTGCTACTATTTGATACCAGAAATTTTTCAAAATGCTCCTTCCAGATCCTCAGCACGCTGTCTGTATCTGTCTCCAGGTTTACCTCTTTATTTCCTCAGGAGGATGTGCCTGCACTAAAGCCTTCGGTTGGGTGTTTTACCCGTTGGTAGAATTTTCGGACTTCATTCTGACTCCTGTACATCTCGATTTGCTCACGCTCACGTTTTTTCTACGTTTCTCCTCTCTCCTTTTCTCCCGATAGTTCTCCATCGCATTACGTATTGCTACTGTCTGCAGTGTTACCCTATACGCTGCGTTTTTTCACATCTGTAGCATTACGACACTCCTGATCGTACCACGGATTTCTTGATGGTGGTCTTTGGTACCCAAGTGTTGCTTTTGCTGCAGTTTGTAGGGAGTGGGCAATTCTCTGTCATTGTGCTTCTATATTATTATAGGGACAGGGGGTGCTTTTGTCAAGCATTTGGGTAAGTTGAGCGGAGTAGACTTCTGCTATCTGTTGTGTTTGCAGCTTATCGTCGTCAAATTTCCGTGTTACATTAGATCGCACCTTTGCTGCCACATTAATACGGGTGCATACCGTGGCTGCCACAAGGTAATGGTCCGAATCGATATTTGCTCCCCGGATCGATCGGACGTCTAGAACACTGGGTGAATGTCTTCCGTCTATCACAACATGATCGATTTGATTTCTCGTTGTTCGATCGGGAAAAATCCAAGTGGCATTGTGTATATCGAGATGCTTGAATCTGGTGTTGCTAACTACCATGTTTTTGCTGCCGCAAAGTCAATCAACCTCATGCCGTTGTCTGATGTTTCTTCATGGAGGCTGAATTTTCCGATGGTGGGCCAAAGATATTTTCCCTTCCAATTTTGGCATTAAAATCTCCTAGCAGAATTGTAATGTCATCGCCAGGGCAACGATCATGTGCTGTTTCTGATGTTGAAGAACTTCGCTTTTATACGGATTATAGCAATTCGCTCATCTACTGGAGTGAAGCTGGAGACGAGGTATTTTATTATTCGTTAACCCAGTGGGTTTAAATTGTCAATTGCTTTGTATATATCGACGCCTCGGTACCATAGTATGCTAAGTCTGAAAAGTGAGTTTTTCTGTAGAAGCTTTCAAAGTATGGAAGTTTCTTACGTGCCATGCTAAGTACATGTTTGCTTATAACTTTGGTTTGGATTGGCCGATGATAACCAAAATTTCAGTGAATTTAAATTAAGGTCCGTAGTATCTAAAAACGAAAAGAACTTTAAAACATGCTAAGTCTACTTAGCATACTATGGTTCGGAGGCGTCGATATGTCAAAAGTAGGTTAATCCGGTCAAAAGTTCTAATGTAAATGCCGTTTTACTTCCTTAGTGATATTGCTAAACCGATGACTCCAAACGGTCATAAACGGAATTTTTTTCCAACAAACTTAGACTTAGAGAGTTTGTCCGACATATTTTTGTTGTACCAAAGTTTGAATAAGTGCCTCATATGCGAATTTTAATATACAAAGTATGCGCCATTTATGCTTTATGCGATTTTCGGTTGTTCGGTTGGACTCCCTAAAAACTCTTAGTCTTTGGGTGGAATATGGAGTTTAAAGGAATTGTATTAATGTTTGTCCTTCCAGCATTCTAAATACTAACCACGAAGGGATTTTTAGATTCCACCACTAATTATAATCTATATCGCCCTTTCGTCTTGTCAAATGTGAAAAATCTTAACGATGCATTGTCTCATTAATGTTTGATGTTGTAAAACAATTTGTTTTACAATGCCAATCGGTGTCATCGCAATAAATTCTAATTACTCCTAAACATCATTACATAGGCAATTACACTTTAATTGCAACAACAAATACAGATGGCGCCAACAATAGACATTAAATGTGTTGTTTTTTATTCTGTGTAGAAATCTTATTATGTGGTCTTTGCACAATGGATCGTATATTTTATTTAGGAGAGTTTCCAGCAAAAAAACTCATCAGGCTGTAACTTAAAAATTAGATCTCTAACATATTGGTGATAATATACTCACCAATGTCCTTTAGTCCCATAAGGAATTTATCTCCCCTAGACCATAAACTCGATTTTGTGTCACAGTGTTACTTTTATTCATAGAAGAACCTCAAAATAATTCGATAAACCCTAGTGTTATAAATACACTAATGCAACAAAGCGCTCCCAACAAAACGTTAAGCGTTTTGAATTATAAAACCCACACATACTCCCCACAGAAACAAAACATCAAACCTGGCGGCAATCAATCTACAGCAAATTTTATTGATTTTTGTTGTTGTTGTTGTGGTGTTCATTAATTGATGTTGTTGTTCTTTTTGTTCACATTGGGTATTGTTGTTATTTTTGCATTTTGTTTTTTTTCTGCACATTGAAATTATGCATAAATAATTGTTTAATGTTTTGTTTGTTGTTCGGCGTAAATTATGATTCCTTTGTTAATGGCCATAAATCATGAACAACAGCAACAAAACAATGGACCGAACAACCGAACACAAACGACCACATTAAACATTGAAAAAGTGTTTAATAAAAATTAATGGCATGAATGACAAATTATTAAATATTTTATTGCATTATTTGCAAAGTAATAAAAGCATGAACGCATAAACACACACACACACACAATAGATTGCGTGCATCAGTGATTTCAATTAATGCAGTTGTTGTTTTTGTTATACGAACTTGAATTGAAACTGGAATTAAAATTCTAGTTGTTTGTTATTTTGCGCATAATAAAAATCGACAATAACAAAGAAATCAGTCATCAGTGATGCAGTGATTAATTCTAATAAATGAACGAAAATTAATTATAGATTGTGAAAATTTGTCACGTTAATTGGATTGAATTTAATTGATGGGGAAATTATTATTGAAAATAAAAAATAAAAGAAAATTAGATTATCTATTCTGTTGACAGCAAGGATTTTATTATTATTTTCAGAAACTTTATTTCCTTCGGTCCATTTTTTAGGGTAGTCCACATATGATGGTAACCCCCAATATTTGGTAATTTTAAGATTTTGGTCAAGTTTTTTGTCAATTAATATTGTGGGTTCTCACCTATATAAGAATTGGGTCACGCTTTCAAAATATTGGATTATAATCTGATAATAGGTATTCTAATTGAACCGTAAATATACCTATCAAAATAAAAAAAAAATTGCCAAGGGTAGTCCATTATAACGGAAACCGAATGTTCTCATCGAAGTGGCTTTAATTTGACAAATCGCATTCTTGGTGATTAAAGACTTATTTCCTGAAATTATTATTGGGGAAAAAGAAATCCATTAGGCCGGTCGTCGAAAATGTCGATAAAATCGAAAAATAATCCAAATTGACCGGCATGTTAGCGCTCGTAACATCGCCCAGGAGCTAAAAATCTACCATAAAACTCAAATCAAAACCAGTAAGGAAAGTAGTAAAGTCGGACGGGGCCGACTATATGATACCCTTCACGACTTTGGGTATATTCAACAGATGAATCCTAACAGACGTTGAAGGACCATAAACACGAAAATGGATCCATAAACAGGGCAACCTGTACTAAATTTTTCATTAGGTCAGATATAGAGTTGTTATCGATATAGTATATATATATATATATAGAGTATATATATATATATATATATATATATATATAATGTGAACCGATTTCAAAGAGGCTTGCCAGAGATTAACTTATATTAACTACAGTTCATTGTACAAAATTGTGTGACAATCGGACAAACTATGGGTCTTTAGTGCACAATTTACATAAAATCGGAAGAAAAGATATACCGGAGCTATATCTAAATCTGAACCGATTTTCACGACACTTAACAAACATCATTCTAGATATATACTGACTTTGGTGCACCAGTTACATTAAATCGGAGGAAAATATATATGAGAGCTATATCTAAATCTAAATCATTACGCTATGCCAAATTTCGTGCAAATCGGAAGATATATAGGGACTTTGGTACACCATTTACATTAAATCCGACGAAAATATATATGGGAGCTATATCTAAATCTGGACCGATTTTCAGGAAACTTAACACACATCATTCTAGGACAAATTCAGTACGCTGTACCAAATTTCGTTCAAATCGAAAGATATATAAGGATTTTGGGTCACCATTTACATTAAATCGGAAGAAAATATATATGGGAGCTATATCTAAATCTGGAACGATATTCAGGAAACTCAACACAGACCATTCTAGACCTAATTCATTACGCAAAGCCAAATTTCGTGCAACTCGAAAGATATATAGGGACTTTGGTACACCATTTATATTAAATCCGACGAAAATATATATGGGAGCTATATCTAAATCTGGACCGACTTTCAGGAAACTTGACACACAACAGTCTAGACCTAATTCATTACGCTATGCCAAATTTCGTGCAAATCGAAGGATTTATACGGACTTTGGTACACCATTTACATTAAATCGGACGAAAATATAGCTGTGAGCTATATCTAAATCTGGACCGACTTTCAGGAAACTTGACACAGATCTGCCTAAACCTAATTCATTACGCTATGCCAAATTTCGTGCAAATCGAATAATATATATATGGACTTTGGTACACCATTTACATTTAATAGGACGAAAATATATATGGGAGCTATATCTAAAGCTGGACCGATTTTCAGGAAACTTAGCACACATCATTCTAGACCCAATTCAGTACGCTGTGCCAAATATAGGGACTTTGGTACACCATTCACATTAAATTGGACGAAAATATATATGGGAGCTATATCTAAATCTGAACCGATTTTTCTCAATTTCAATAGGGTACGTCCTTGGGCCAAATAAGTGACCTATGCCAAATTTCATCCAAATCGGATTATATATCTAAAGCTGGACCAATTTTCAGGAAACTTAGCACACATCATTCTAGACCCAATTCAGTACGCTGTGCCAAATATAGGGACTTTGGTACACCATTCACATTAAATCGGACGAAAATATATATGGGAGCTATATCTAAATCTGAACCGATTTTTCTCAATTTCAATAGGGTACGTCCTTGGGCCAAATAAGTGACCTATGCCAAATTTCATTCAAATCGGATTATAAATGCAACCTGTATTTTGTTTACAATTTAACATGAGCAGACGTAAGGACGGACAGACGAACATGCTTAAATCGACTCAGAAAGTGATTCTATGCATATTCTCAAAAGGAACCACGTGTTTCTATCTCGTTTCCTTTAGCTTGTTGCAAACATATGCACAAAAACATAATACCCTGTACCACAGTGTGGTGAAGGGTATAAAGAATCTCGATGTTTGGGTGCCACACCAATTAACAGAAAATATAGGATGGATCGAATTTCCATCTGCGAAGCCTTGGTCAAACGGAATGAGATAGACCAATTTCTTAATCGGATGGTGACTGGAGGTGAGAAATGGATCGCATATGATAACTCTGTGCGAAAAAACTATAAAATTTAAAAACTATATTTATTTGTTTAGAGTATCATATGGTACGCCTCATCAGACTACACTGCTCCCCTTGCTGGTTACACAGTGTATTAATAATTCGACCCCAAGTTGGACTTTTTTCATTAATTATTGCAGTCATATTAGACTACCATTTGTTTTGATTGCCATTGACCTCAAAGCATACAAAGTATGCAATCATGTCATTCACAATTAATAAATACAATTATTTCTCATTTGTTATATTATTCTATGTGCCGACATTTTTTTTTTTTTTCAAAACAGCAATTTGTTCAACAAACTACTATAGTTTGTTTTGTTTAATTTTTTTTTTCATTTCAGCTATAATTAACGACGAATTCACAAGAATTCGCATTGTTTTGATTCGAATCAAATCATTAGACAAATTGTTGTATGAAATCATTATTCGTTTATAATTCATATTGCAATTCGATTGCGGATCACAATTGGTGATCGTCGACGACGACGACCATCATCATCTTCTGATTTGTAATATTTTTAAAAATAATCATGATGATTTCTATCTTCTGTTTGCAAAATTCGATGCTGCTACAAATGCGTTTAAATGGTTTTCAACGATTTTTTTTTTTTTTTTTTGGGGTTACCAAGAATTTGACTGGAATTTATGGCATGAATAAATTTCACCAATTTGTTGGCGTCTAAATAATAAATCATTGACGTTCATTGAAATTTCTTCGTATTTGTTTACGGAATATTTTTTTAGAAATTTTCAATTTAAAACGAAACGATGACATTTTAAATATGCCAAAAAAACCTAGACGGCACGTCTGCTAAACACGCAATATCATAGTAAAAACATTCCAAATGTTTTCTGGGAAAACAAATTTACTGTCTACGAAATTATTACTAATTAATAGATCATGTAAATCAGTTGTATATATTAATTGATATTGTATCATGTTAATTTGTATGTTGAACGTATGTAGGGGAGACTGGGGCACTTTCGGCGCTTTTTTAGAGCTCTATTTCAACATATACTTTTTCGACATATATAGTAACTTTATGGCTGTCCTCTGACACTTAATTATAAAAAAGATATAAAAATTAGTATTATTTAAAAAATTTTACAGTTTTGTAAAAAAAAGTCAAATTCGCCGGATGTGCCCCAACCCCAACGGGGTAGCTTCGGCATTTGATGGGGCACATTCGGCACCATAGTCATAGCCGGGTAATTGTCATCGCTTCAGTCTGGTTGAAATTCTGACCCTCTAAAGACTCTACTTGGTTTTAATACGCCACACAATGTTTGAATTATAGGGCTTTATTTTCTAGCGGCGGACGTTTACATCACAAGGTCGCACACAACATCAGAAATAGGGGCTTTCTATCGCATTTTCGTCAATATAAGCACGTTTGATCTTATATATGCAATTTCGAATCATATTAAAGGATTAGTTTTAAAGACAAACTCAAAAATATTTTAAGGAAATAATATTGCACAATCTGTATATGGCTGAATGTGCCCCACTTTAAAATGCCGAATGTACCCCTGAATGTACTTTTTATAGTTCACCTCAGACATCCAACAAAACTTCCTGCGTACTCCGATCCTACACCCCCACAATGATTCTTAATTCAAATTTCAGAATTCCAAGTCTATTGGTTCATCCACAATTCAATTTGGACCAAATATAGTACATAGTAGTATGAATTTCCACCCACAATTCAAATTGCACAACATTTTAGTACACAGTAGTACCAATTTCCAAAATGTCCTACATACCCCAATCCTACACCCCCACAGAGATCCTAAATCCAAGTTTCAAGATTCCAACTCTATCGGTTCGCTCACAATTCAAATTGTACCAAATTTAGTTCACAGTAGTACGAATTTCCCAAAACGTCCTACTTAACCTAAACCTTTTTCCCAACAGTGATCCTAAATTCAAAGTTCAGGATTCCAAATCTATCGGTTCACCCAACATTCAAATTGTACCAAATTTAGTACACATAAGTAAAAATGTTTAAAACTTCCTACATATCTCGACCTTACACCCCAACAGTGATCCTGACTCCAAATTTTATGATTCTAGCTCTATTGGTCCACCTAAAAATCAAATTGTACCAAATTTAGTGCTATTTAGTACCCATGAATATAAATTGCTTAAACTGAATCCTGACTCCTGCAGTGATCGTGACTTCAAATTTCATTATTTCTGCTATATCGTTTCACCCAAATCCAAATTGTACCAATTAAAATACGATTTAATTCCAAAACTACGTACATATCCCACTCAAATTTCAGGATTCCAGCTTGATTTGTACCTTCAAAACAAACTTGCCCCAAATATAGTATCATATAGTACTTTTCGCACACTCACGCTTTCAAAACCATCTCCTTAAATGGACCCTACTTCTCAACTTTAATTCACACTCCATACCGAAACAAAATTTAGTACATTTTCGTACTTTTCGGAAAGTTACAGTTCGAACTTCCAAAAACCCTTTGGTACATCTATCTTACACTGCATCAACGACCACCAAACCAAATTTCAGAGTTCTAGCTCACCGGTTCGCCAATTACAAAAGGGTATCACATTTAGTACTTTTCGTACCGTTCTAGTACGTATTTCCCAAATTTCCCAAACTCCAGCCGTATCTGCCACCTTTGGACCAAGAGTGACCCTCACCCAAAATCAATCACTTTACATATAAGAGTAAAGTGATTGATTTTGGGTGAGGGTCACTTAACTTTAAATATTAATATTTTTCTATAATACTATCTGTACAATACAGCAATATAATTTGTTAAAAGTTTCAAATTTCCATTGCAATTTAAATTATTCAGATAATTTACTTCGCGTGTACACTTATTGAGGCGCCACATGCATCGAAATATTGTGCGAAACATTGTTGCAAGTAGGAAGACGAATTGCTAATTGGCAACCTAAATAATTGTCTGCATTATCTGTTTACGCCTCATTTAGATTTTGCAATAACACCATAAAATAATTCTTAAAGGGTATTATTTTTTTCGAAATTCATAAAGACTATTGAAGTCGACCATAAGATACCCTCGATTTTTTTTAATAATGTAAAAATCTTTTTGGTGGATTATTAAATTGAACAGATTTTATAAAACAACTAAGGGAGTAGATTTAACCAGAGAGAGAAGCAGTAAAGTCGGACGGGCCGAGCATATTATACCCTTCCACGAAAATCAAACATTCTGTGCTTCTATATTCTGAACATGGACAATATTTCAGTATATTTGCAACCTCTTGACCGACTAATAAACAGCCCTTCTAATTACTTTTCCAGATTCCATTCATCGTTGGTTATATTGTGATGTTCGGCTTTCAATTGTGGCCTAAACTCAAAAAATTATGTTTTCGGTCCACCTTAGCCAAATGTTATTATCATCACCGAAAATTATAGACGTTGTCCTTGACCATACCTGGATCCTCGTGGAAAAGTTCAAAGCGATCAGCGCTATATTTTCGCCCTCTAGTGTGGTAATGGGTTACTAAATGATATTTCATATTTTATATATTTACCCTTCAGGGGTAAATATATAAAATATACTGAAATACAAATTTTGTACTTTTTCACACGCTAAATATTGCACAAAGCTATAATATCCTGACAACATAGTTGTGTAGGTTATAAAAATGTGTTAGAGGAATATCAAGGGCTTAGATTGTGAAAAAATATTTTTAAGGAATATCAAAGAACGCAAGATTATCAAATCACAATTTTTTGCAGAACTAACGATGAAATGGTTTTATACCCTACACAACTATGTTTTCAGGGTATTATAGCTTTGTGCAGCCCCAAGAGTTTGTAACGCCGCGAAATATTGGTCTTAGACCAGCCTTTATGTATACCGATCGTCATATCTCGACTAGCTGAGTCGATTTAGACATGTGTATCCGTCCGTCATACTGTGCATTATAATTTGTAAACACGATACAGACCACAGTTATGGACCAATTTTCACGAAATTTTGCAGTAGGATGGGTTCTGGCCAATAAAGACCACTATTGTTTTTGGTGTTTAGGGGATGAAATGGGCCAAATACTTATTTTTTATCGTTTTTTTCTGGTCGCTCTAGAGGCCGCAATTATGGCCAGAACATCGAAATTTTACATGGAGAACGGGATCGGTTTTTAAAAGATCGCTCAATATTTAGCGGGTCAAATGGACCCTGACTTTTGTGTGAAAAAATTGCAATATTTTTATTCTATAGCGTATATATTTACTCCTGAGGGACATAGACCCGAGATGTGCATAACATATCCAAGAGTAGTAGTTGACCTTTATGTTGTCATATGTACTCGGTGCTTACGTATTCACATATTATTAAGTAAACCAATACCACTCTATAGGGTGGAAATTTAGCGCTGATCGCTTTGAAAATTTCCATGAGGTTTACGAAATATCGTCCAGGCTCGGAACAAACATCCGTAGAATGTTAGAGTTCCGTTGAAGTTGTGTAAGGTATCATATTGTCGGCCCCGTCCGACTATATGCTCCGCTCAAAGGTTTTTTTGATATGTCGCTTACACAAAGTTTGTTACAGACTACCTAAGTACTCTTTTTGCAGTTCCTGGTATATTATTGTCATTTGGAGGGGTACCAAACGATTCATCCAGTTGAAAATACCCATTATTTATATGGTAAAACGAATACCTGATGTATTACGTACAAACCACTACTCCTATGTTGTTACTGCAACATTGTTGCAAGTAATTTATAAATATATTTTTGTAGCATTTGTTTTCACATGAAATATCTCAATTATCGTTACACATCCCATTTAATTTCGCACCATATTAATTCACGCATGAAAATACAGGCACTACGTATTTGAAAATTAATCTACTGTACCGAAATTTAGGGGAACATAAATGCGAACAAATTGCAGAACATATGGAATACGTATTTACGTAGCACCGACTGATAACAATGTGTAAGAAGATTTTGGGCCGGAGTTGCAAAATTGCTCACGGGAAAATAAGAACGAAAAAGACGTTCAGGGATCCGAGATAGGTTTTACGAAAATATTTCTCATTCGATTTGACTCAAAAATAAACTGCAATAATCGTAAACAAATACAGAAAGGCTTTTTCACTAATTTTGCAGTTGCCAGCGAATAATCAATAATATCACAATTAAAAAAAAAACTTTGCCGAAGGCGAATTTGCTTTCTTGGGATCTTATAATGCTTTATGAGCTTTCATCGCCATAAGGAAAAGCCTATAATATTTGAATCTGGAAATCCCTTTATTCATACAAACATTATGGGATCTCGGTAAGATCATCAATACTGGCCGATTTTAGAAAATTAAATTTTCGTAAACTTAGTAACATAATTATTTTGAAGTAGCAAAAATAATCCATTTCATGCAATTTAATGATGACCGACGTCCCCTCCTGCCAACTACCACCCATAATTATTTTGGCCAACATACACAGTTCAAATTCAAATTGTTAAAAAAAAAACAAAATTGAAAAACATAAAATCCAAAACAAGCTAAATAAATTCAAAACGATTTGTTTACGGATAAGTTTGTTGTTTTGTCGATTTATTTCACACTGACAGTTTTATTATCTGTCAACTTGTTGCTGATGTGATTGCCAATGTCGTTCATTATTTTCGACACAAACAACTTGCAGGCAAAACATTAAAGACAGCAAAATTAACAAGACAGCAAAATTAAAAACAACAACAACAGAAAAAGTGAAATTCATCAACAAAACAACATAAACCATTTGCGGTTAATGTTTTCATTAAATAATAAAAATAACAAAAAACCAGTGAGCGGAGCAGTATAGTCGGACGGGGCCGACCATGCGATACCCTACACAACTACCACGGAACTCAAATTTTTTGCGGATGTTTATTCCGAGCCTGGGCAATATTTCGTGATATTTTCCCCCTCTTACCCGATTAGAGGTAAACAGCACCTCACAGTGACATATTTTGCGAATATTTCGAGTATTCAGTACAGCTTTGTCCAGATTCCAGATTCCTTCGGCTTTCATTTGTGGCATATAGATCGAGTCGAAAATAACTCAAAAAATTAAGTTTTCGGTCCACTTCATTCCAAAATTATTATCTGATCATCACCAAAAATTATAGGCGTTGTCCTTGACCATAACTGGAACCTCATGGAACATTTCAAAGCGATCAGCGCTACATTTCCGCCCTCCAGTATGGTAATGTGTTACTAAATAATATACGTATACGGATATACCTGTAAATATTTTGGTGTAACTCCCACATCCGAGCACATACAACAATATAATTGGTATTAATTTAAAGGTCAACCACTCCTCTTGGATATAAAATCAACTTCTCGGGTCTATGTCCATCAAGGACAAATATATACGCTATAGAATACAAATTTTGTCATTTTTCACACAAAAGTCAGGGTCCATTTGACCCGCTAAATATTGACCGATCTCTATCAAAACATGCATGCTTATTCTTTGGCCCGATCCCCTTCTCCATGCAAAATTTCAAAATGTTCGAGCCATTATTGCGGCCTATGGAGCGACCAGAAAAACCGACAAAAATTTAGTATTTGGTCCATTTCATCCCCTAAATATTAACCGATCTTTCCGAAAAACAATAGGGGTCTTCATTGGCCAGAACCCATCCTACATGCAAAATTTCGTGAAGATTGGTCCATAAATGTGGCCTGTATCGTGTTTACAAATTATAATGGACAGACGGACGGACGGACGGACGGACACACATGTCTAGATCGACTCAGCTAGTCGAGATATGACGATCGGTATACTTAAAGGTGGGTCTAGGACCAATATTTCGCGGCGTTACAAACTTTTGGGGCTGCACAAAGCTATAATACCCTGACAACATAGTTGTGTAGGGTATAAAAAACAAAATACGATCAAAACAAGTGTCTTCCAGTTGTGGATACAACCAATCAAAACAAAATCTACCATCTGAGCATATCAATGTGGGTAAAACTGCAAAACAATGAAACAAGTTGGCCAAGTCCAAAGGAGGAGGTGTATGATCAGTATTTAAATCGAATATAAGATAATGATCAGTTAACGGGAATTTTTTTTTCGAGTTGAGTTTGGCGATTTTCTAAAGAATTACTTAACGTAATTCAGATGTGTATGGGTTCTCATTAACAGAAATGAAATTATTCGAACAGAAAAAACATATTTGCAGGCCACCCAAATATAAAAAAAACGACCTGATACAACTCATTGCTGAAGACATCTTGGGATACTTTGTTAGCTTTGAACATTGATTGGCGGTCGGTGAAAGTTCTACCCTGAAAATATTGAAATATGGAAAAATATTGTAATTGAATTAGAATTTTTGCTACCTCTAATTGGCTTTAGCCATAAGTCTATCGACAGATGGTGTGTGTCGGCGTGGGCTTTGCTGGCATGAGTGGCACCTATTTAGGATTCCGGGGACAATGCGCTCTCGACACGATTTGTACCAGAATCGAGCGGGGTTTCCTTTAAAGAAGAATCTTCTCGCTGTTCGAAATTGCAGGAGGATGTTGGAGTAGGACTGTTGTCATTTATCGTTCCGGAGAGCGCCTGCTGATGCACAGATTTAATCACCTTCGATATCGACCGTTCTCGGAAATACAGGTAATATATTAGGTAATGCAAAGGCTCACATTCGATATTTCGACTCTTCAACTTTGTCAGATAAGTTCAAAATCGATTTTAGACGACTAATGCAGAATCGGCTAAAAATTAAATGTTTTATATGAATTGTTATCAACAGATAACATAAAGTTCGGAATGTGTAATTTTTGGTCAATATGAGCTTTGTGATAATAAACCATGTATTTGTGAAGAAAATCGAAAGTCGATCTTGAAAAGTCGTCTTTTCAATACAAAAAGTCGATTAGTCGAAAGTCTATTTACTTATCCCTAACCTCTATGTTGTCAAAGACATACCCTCTAAGAAAAATAAACGTGATTTTAACCTAAAAGTAATGAAAACAGTTTATGTGCCGCTTTTGATTTAGGAAAACGAACTGTTTTTCATAATTGATGCCATGATGAAATTAGAATCAAATCAAATCAGTTTTCTATAAAGTAAACATATTTATATAATTTCTAACTTAGAAATGCACATGAAGGAATACTAAGAAGTAAGTAAGTAAATTAAAAGTGTTTGCTGAATTATTGGTTGTGTAAAAAGAACCAAAAATGTTAGAGAAGTGAAGAAAGCATTGAAAGTGAAGAAGTAGACATGCTCATGCATGCGCCGAGAAATCGAAGAGCTTAAGGCTATTTGCACCAGCAACGGTCTAAAGTCTAAAGTACAGGTCGCATTTATGATCCCATTTGAATAAAATTTGGCACATGCCACTTATTTGCCACTTATTGAAATTGGAGAAAATCGGTCCAGATTTAGATATAGCTCCCATATATAATTTCTTCCGACATGAGGTAAATGGTGTATCAAATTCCCAATATTAGTCCGATTGTGACAAAATGTACAGAGTACTAAATTAGGCCCAGATTGATGTGTGCCAAGTTTTGTTGGAATCGGTTCAGTTTTTAGATTTGATATAGCTCCCATATATAGTTTCGTCCGAAAAAGTCCCCATATATCGTCCACCAAAGTCCCCATATATCTTTCGATTTGCACGAAATTTGGCATGGCATACTGAATTGAGTCTAGAATTTTGTGTCTTAAGTTTGGAGAAAGTCGGTTAAGATTTAGATATAGCTCCCATATATATCTTCGTCCGATTTAAGGTAAATTGTGTACAAAAGTCCCTATATATCTTTCGATTTGCACGAATTTTGTCATAGCGTACTGAATTATGTCTAGAATGACGTGTGCTGAGTTCCGTGAAAATCGGTTCAGATTTAGATATAGCTCCCATATATATTTTCTTTCGATTCTATGTAATTGGTGCACCAAAGTCCTTATTTATCATTCGATTTGCACGAATTTTGGTATAGAGTACTGAATTAAGTCTTGAATGATGTTGCTAAGATTCGTGAAAATCCATAGCTAGGTCGATTGACGCAATGTACTGAAGTAATACAAATTAGGTTCCTGCAAGTTTCCCTGAAATCGATTCGGATATAGATATACAACAAACACGCGATGTCTGTTATGTAGAATATACACAAAGTGGTGAAGGGTATCATATAGTCGGCCCAGTCCGACTTTACTACTTTCCTTACTGGTTCTTAGAAAGTTAATGTATAATGATATATCAAGAATTTCCAATAGATGACCTTTCCTCTGTTGTTATGATATCATAAAAACAAAGCGAACGATATTAAACGTTTTACGCGCTATATCACAAGCTTATGAAATAAAAACATATATTTTGAGTGCAGATCTCAGATTTTCTTTACATTTTATACACACATTATCGTGTTTTTATTCTTAGCATGCCTCTGTTATGCCTGCATTGGTTTTTATAGACCATTTGGCCATCAACTCGGTATTATTTCATGAAGGAGCGAAAAATTCTACAGTTTTAGGAAATGCGATGCAGTTTTGCTACTTTAATACGATTTAAAGTGGACATTGACAAATTTGAATGTCCTTGTTATAATTAATATGTGATTTCCTGTATAATAATGGACAATTAAATGACAACATAAAAAACACGATCAAATTCCTTTTAAACACTGTTATTTAAATAATATTTACAAATTCCCAACTGACTCATTTCTCTATATTCCGCATATAGTCTACACTGAATTATAATAATAAAAAAAATAAATTGAAAACAAACCACAATTTTGGGATTTTACGTAAACTTTATTATCAACTAATTGATATTCTATGTTGCAGTTAACATAGTGTACGTTTATTGCTATTTAATTGTTAAACGAAATATTTATTGGATTGTCTGTGTCGCCAAACGAGAATCACATATTTATTTTAATGCTATGACAAACACCAATTCGCGCAGTATATTTGTTCAATATTTGCGAGATTTATTTTTCAAAAAAAAAAAAAAAAATTAAAAACAAGACAATTAAGTACACTATTTTTCTCTGTTGAATTATGTAAAAATAGTAAAAAACCAGTGAGCGGAGCAGTATAGTCGGACGGGCCGACCATACGATACCCTACACAACTACGAAATATTTCGTGACATTTGCATCCTCTTGCCCGATTCGAGGTCAACAGCACTTCATCCATACACTGACATATTTTCCGAATATTATTAATATTTAGTACAGCCCTTCTTCTTACTTGCCCAGATTGACTTCAGCGTGGGTTGTATGGTGATGATCGGCTTATAACTGTGGCCTATATATCGATTCGAAAAATTTAAAAAAAATTAAATTTTCGGTCCACTTCATCCCAAAATTATTATCTGATCATCATCGAAAATTACAAGCCCTGTCCTTGACCATAATTGGAACGCCATGGAAAATTTCAAATCGATCAGCGTTGTATTTCCGCCCTCTAGTGTGGTGAGGGATACTATATAATATGTGAATACGTAATCACCTGTAAATATTTAAGTGTAACTCCCACATCCGAGAACATACGACAATACAATAAGTATCAATTTAAAGGTCAGCCACTCCTCTTGAATATACTATCAACTTCTCGGGTCTATGTCCTTTAGGATTAAATATATACGCTGTAGAATACAAATTTTGTCATTTTTCACACAAAAGTCAGGGTCCATTTGACCCGCTAAATATTGACCGATCTTTATCAAAACAGGCATGGTTATTCTTTGGTCCGATCTTCTTCTCCATGTAAAATTTCACGATGTTCGGGTCATAATTGCAGCCTCTGGAGCGACCAGAAAAACCGACAAACAT
>NW_026880534.1:0-31106 GCF_032173495.1 Musca vetustissima
TGTAAACAGTCCCTATATAACTTTCGATTTGCACGAAATTTAGTACAGCCTAATCATTTAGGTCTAGAATGATGTCTGCCAAGTTTCGTGAAAATCGGTCCAGATTTAGATATAGCTCCCATATATAGTTTCGTCCGATTTCATGTAAATGGTGCCCCAAAGTCCCTATATATCTTTTGATTTGCACGAAATTTGGCATAACGTACTGAATTAAGCCTAGAGTGATGTCTGCCAAGTTTCGTGAAAATCGGTCCAGATTTAGATATAGCTCCCATATATAGTTTCGTCCGATTTCATGTAAATGGTGCCCCAAAGTCTCTATATATCTTTCGATTTGCACGAAATTTGGCATAACGTACTGAATTGAGTCTAGAATGGTGTCTGCCCAGTTTCAAGAAAATCGGTTCAGATTTAGATATAGCTCCCATATATAGTTTCGTCCGATTTCATGTAAATGGTGCCCCAAAGTCCCTATATATCCTTCGATTTGCACGAAATTTGGCATAACGTACTTAATTGGGCCTAGAATGATGTCTGCCAAGTTTCATGAAAATCGGTCCCGATTTAGATATAGCTCACATATATAGTTTCGTCCGATTTAATGTAAATGGGGCCCCAAAGTCCCTATATATCTTTCGATTAGCACGAAATTTGGTACAGCCTAATCATTTAGGTCTAGAATGATGTCTGCCAAGCTCCGTGAAAATCGGTCAAGATTTAGATATAGCTACCATATATAGTTTCGTCCGATTTCATGTAAATTGTGACCAAAATCCATATATATCTTTCGATTTGCACGAAATTTGGCATAACGTACTGAATTGAGCCTAGAGTTATGTCTGCCAAGTTTCGTGAAAATCAGTCCAGATTTAGATATAGCTCCCATATATAGTTTCGTCCGATTTCATGTAAATTGTGCACCAACATCCATATATATCTTTCGATTTGCCCGAAATTTTGCACAACGTACTGAATTGAGCCTAGAGTGATGTCTGCCAAGTTTCGATAAAATCGGTCCATATTTCTATATAGCTCCCACATATAGTTTCGTCCGATTTCATGTAAATGGTTCACCAAAGTCGCTATATATCTTTCGATTTGCACGAAATTTGGCATAACGTACTGAATTGAGCCTAGAGTGATGTCTGCCTTGTTTCGTGAAAATCGGTCCAGATTTAGATATAGCTCCATTTTATTATAGATTGATTTTATGTAATTGACGCACCAAGGAACCAATAGGAACAAAACGTTCTAAAGTTAGTATAACCTAACCTGTGACAAGTTTGTTTGAAATCGCTTAATATGTGGATATAGCTTACATATATTTTTTCGCCCGATATCAAGCAAATTGGGCATCATACTCCTCATGTTAGTCAGATTGACATCAAATTTTGCACAACGTACAAAATTGAGCATAGAATTACGTAGTTGCGTTTTCTAGAAGTACAGACATAGTCAACCGGATGACCTATTTATATTTGTTTGAAGTCGATTTACACACTTTATGGACAAATCTAGGTAGATTCACATTTAGATAAATATCACATATTTTATTTCATCCAATTTCATGTTAATAGTCCTGTTTAATGTACCCATAGTGGTGAAGGGTATCCTAGAGTCGGCCCCGTCCGACTTTACTACTTTCCTTACTGGTTTTTTTTTTTGCTGTTCGTTGAGTTACCCTACATTAGGACTTCAAATGAGTAAAAGGTGCATACGATTTTTTTAATCGACGCTTCTAAAGAGTGAAAAAATATTCTTTAAAAAAGCCACGCCTATTATAAGCCTTGAAAAAATTCTCTTTAAAAAAGCCACGCCTATTATAAGCCTTGAAAAAAAATTATCTTTAAACAAGCCACGCCTATAATAAGCGAGCGCCTAGAAGCAGCATATGATCGCTACCCTGGCCATGACATTAAAATTCTGCTAGGAGATTTGAATGCAAAAATCGAAAGAAACATCAGGCAACGGCATGAGGTTGAATGACTTCGCGGTAGCAAAAAACATGGTGGTTAGCAGCACCAGATTCATAACACGGGAATTTGACGTCAAAAAGCTGCAAACACAACAGATAGCAGGGGCCTAATCCGCTGAACTTAGCCAACTGCTTGAAGAAAACACTTCCTGTCCCGATAATAGTATACAAGCACAATGGCATGTGAGAAAACGGAGACGTACAGGAGTCAGAATTAAATCCGAAAATTCTACCAACGGGTAAAATACCAAATCGAAGGCTTTGGTGCAGGCACATCCTCCTGTAGAGATACAAAAGGAAACCTGGTGACAGATACAGACAGCGTGCTGAGGATCTGCAAGGAGCATTTTGGAAATCTTCTGGTATCAAATTGTAGCGGTGAAGAGGATACACCCCAGAACCAATAATAGATAATGGTATAGAGTGCATACGACCAAGCTAAGATGAAGTCAGAATAGCAATCAATCTGCTGAATAATAATAAAGCAGCAGGTGCCGATGTGATACAAGCCGAATTATTCAAGACTGGTGGTCAGATGCTGGTAAGGAGCATGCATCAGCTGATTAGTACAATTTGGCTAGAAGAATGCATGCCCAATGATTGGAACCTCAGCATCCTGTGTCCCGTGCATAAAAAAGGAGATAAGACGATATGTCCCAACTATAGAGGAATAAGTCTGCTTCGCATATAAAGTGCTATCTAGCGTACTGTGTGAACGACTGAAGCCAATGGTCAATGACATTATTGGACCATACCAATGTGGCTTCAGACCTGGCAAATCCACCATTGACCAGATTTTCACTCTGCGCCAAATCTTGGAAAAAACCCACGAAAAATACATCGACACAAACCATCTATTCGTAGACTATAAAGCGCATTCGACAACCCTATCCGTTCAGAGGTGTATAAAGCCATGTCTGCGTTTGGCATTCCTGCAAAATTAATTCGGCTATTGTTCTGGTGCCTGTTAAAGTAATTTAACAGGCACAAGAACAACAGTTAAAGTCGGAAAGGACCTCTCGGAACCCTTTAATATCCAACGAGGATTCAGACAAGGCGTAAAGTAAACTCGGACCAACTGTGGAACTTGAGAACTACAGCTTCGAGGTAGTTAAATATTTTATATACCTTGGTACCGCCATAAATAAAACGAATGACATCAGTTTTTGAAATTCAGAGAAGGATGATGGCCAACAGATGTTACTATGGTCTGAGCAAACAACTCAAAAGCAAGGCCACCTCCCGCCAGGCCAAACTCACACTCTACAAAACGATGATACTACCCGTGCTGTAATATGGATCTGAAGCATGGGTTCTTACGCATGCAGATGAGGCAGGTCATGGGGTGTTTGAGAGAAAATATCCCAGGAAGTTCTATGGGCCGATCTGCGTTGACGGTGAATATCGCTGTCGAATGAACCATGAGTTGTACCAGCTATTCTTGGACATCGACATTGTTAAGCTATTGAGATTATAAGCCTTGAAAGAATATTCTTTAAAAAATCCACGCCAATTATAAGCCTTGAAAAAGTATTCTTTAAAAAATCCACGCCAATTATAAGCCTTGAAAAAGTATTCTTTAAAAACTCCACGCCTTGTTTGATTCTCTGAAAAAAATATTCTTTAAAAACTCCACGCCTTGAAAAAATATTCTTTTAAAACCCCACGCCTATAATGAGCCCTAAAAAGATAGTCTTTAAAAAATCCAAACCACTTATGACCCTTAAAAAATATTTTTTAAAAAATCCACGCCTATTGAAGTCCTTGTATTCTATGATGTAATGAATCTAAAAGTCTCCTATTACCTATTCCTGGACATTCTTGTGTAACTCCTGTCCTGTGTTTTTGATGTTAGAAATGACTATGCATGATTTTTGAGGATGTGAAACAAAAAAAAAGTAGTGTGTTTTTTTATTCTATATCAAGCATTCATGTATGCAGACATTCAGGTAAATGGCAAAGATAGCAAAGCCTGAAGAATGATGTGATTGAATGTCCTCAGGTATGGTAACGAGAATATTTATAAAAATTGTTCCGAATACCATAGAAGATTGTATTTTGTCATGGTACATATTGAAATTAGAATACTGTTAATTAAAGCTTGAGGCTTGAAAAAAGCAATATATAAGCCATGACATTTGGTTGCCTTTATTGAAATACGAAATATAAAAAATGTTATTCTAAATTGCAAAACCACAAGTAAATTTGACAATAGAACAAATTCTCGAGGGGTTCTTTTGTGTACATAGAATAAATAATAGTAAAATTATTATGAGGAATTAGCAAGGCCTATGAGTGGCGTGGATTTTGTAAACAATATTTTTCAGGGCTTAAAAGAGGCGTATGTTTTTTAAACAATATTTTTCTTTGCCTGTAAGAGGAATGGATTTTTTAACAATATTTTTCATGGCCTATAAGAGGCGTGGATTTTTTAAGCACTATTTTTGTTGTCCTATAAGAGGCGTGGATTTGTTAAACAATTGGTTGTATAAAAGGGTAGTAGATTCAGAGGTTTATAAGAGAGTAAAGTATTTACATCGATTCATCAACGCCCAGGCGAAACGGCTGAAGCTAGTTGACATTTCTTGGCCTATAAGAGGCGTGGAATATTTTTCTTGGCCTATAAGAGGCGTGGAATATTTATTCCTGGCCTACAAGAGGCGTGGATTTTTTAAAGAATATTTTTTTCCTGGCCTACAAGAGGCGTGGATTTTTTAAAGAATATTTTTTCCTGGCCTACAAGAGGCGTGGATTTTATAAAGAATATTTTTTTCCTGGCCTACAAGAGGCGTGGATTTTTTAAATAATATTTTTTCTTGGCCTACAAGAGGCGTGGATTTTTTAAAGAATATTTTTTCCTGGCCTACAAGAGGCGTGGATTTTTTAAAGAATATTTTTCCTGGCCTACAAGAGGCGTGGATTTTTTAAAGAATATTTTTTCCTGGCCTACAAGAGGCGTGGATTTTTTAAAGAATATTTTTCCTGCCTTATAGGAGGCGTGGAGTTTTCAAAGAATATTTTTCCTGCCTTATAGGAGGCGTGGAGTTTTTAAAGAATATTTTTCCTGCCTTATAGGAGGCGTGGAGTTTTTAAAGAATATTTTTCCTGCCTTATAGGAGGCGTGGAGTTTTTAAAGAATATATTGATTTAATTTTGAAAACTGTTGATTTTTTTCAATTCATAATTCGTCTCCCTTCCTATTCTCCACATTTTATGTTTATAATTTACATTGAGTTATCAGCATCAAAAAGGTGTCACATTTTCGTGAAAGGTCGAACGTGTACTTTTTTCATTTCCATTCTCGTTCCACTTTTATGACACCATTTCCGGTAGCAGGTTTTTGTTGTTGTTGTCGTGGTTTAGAGGTTACACATTTCTAACCATTGCTATTTTATTATAATCGAAAACGTGTTTATAATTTTCAAACACTTTATTGTTGTTGTTGTCATTTCCAAGTCAAGAGTTTTTTGTTGGGTTGAAGCGGTGAGGAAAGAGTTCGTGTCCTTTGATAGAATTTCCATTTCAGAAATGTTTTTCAAATTTGCATTAGGCTGTAGGTTTAGCATTTTTGTGGTTGTTAAATTTGTATTATATTTTCATCATTCAATATCATAGATGTGATACGGAGATACACGTGGCATGTCACCGATTCATGCTATGAATTTTATATAGGGCATTTCTTTATATTTTTTATTTATTTGCGTTGATTGTTATGTTTCCTAGTTTACATAAATTGTTATTCTATAAGGACAATGGCCTAAGATAAGTGACGATTGCGATTCGATCAGAATTTTTTTAATGTTTCAGACACCTATCAACCGCTTTAGATGACTTGAATTTTAATTTGTTATTCGGAAGCGATTAGAATACGGTCATATGGGGTTTCTCCTTTTTGTTGCACTTTGTGGAGGACATTACCTGTCAAAACTTTTATAACAGTTTGGTGAGAGATCTGTTTTTAATACTCTTTGTCCATTTCCGAATAAGAAAACTTATTTGTGAATTTTTGTTTGTATTAAATATCCACATTTTGAATAATTTCCTTTAAAAAAAATCCTTTCAAAATAAATTTAAATCTAAAATTTTTACAGCTTTTACAATAGAAGTCCTCTGCATGCCATTCTTTATTATTGCGGTTTATTCTATGGCTTGCTTTCGATATTGTATTTGGGATATGTATGCAATATTTGGTCTATTATATGATATATTGCTTCCTATAAAAGTACATTTCATGTTCACAATCGATATAGAATTGCTGCTGTTCAATGCAATTCTTTTTTTTCATTATTGTCCATTGTTGTTTCTTCAGATGAAATTCGAATATTGACCAAGACCGCATGGGGCTTATGCCGTTGTTTTTTCATTCCCCAGTGTATATACATATGTATGTCCGTGTGTGGGATTTTGGTTTTGTTTTGACATTTATTGTTGTTAAATTGTTTATTATGTACAGTTCGTTGCGTATCCCACAGGGGCATAGGGAAATAACTCATGGTAGGTTATTGTTGTCATGGAAAAAAATTATTTAAAAACCAGTAAGGAAAGTAGTAAAGTCGGACGGACCCGACTATACGATACCCTTCAAAGATGAATCTAACAGACGTCGCATTTTTTTAAGGACCAGTAAAATGAAATTGGATCAATAAACATGTCATTCTGCAACCTATACTTAATTTTTCATTTGGTCAGATATATATCAGATCCTATATCAAGTCTGAACCGATTTCAACGAGACTTGCCAGAGATTAATTTATATTAACTTCATTGTACAAAATTGTGTGGCAGCTGGACCTTAGTGCACAATTTACATAAAATCAAAAGAAAAAATATATAGGAGCTATATCTAAATCTGCACCGATTTCCACGACACTTAGCACGCATCATTTTAGACTTAACTCAGTACGCCATGCCAAATTTCGTGCAAGTCGAAAGATATATATTTACTTTGGAGCACCAGTTATATTAAATCGGAGGAAAATATATCTGGGAGCTATATCTAAATCTGAACCGATTTTCACGAAACTTAACATACATCATTCTGGACCTAATTCTGTACTCTATGCCAAATTTCGTGCAAATCGAAAGATATTTAGGGACTTGGAAAACCCATTTACCTTAGATCGAACGGAAATATATATGGGAACTACATATAAATCTGACCCTATTTTCTCGAAACTTGGCAAACGTCACTTTATGCTTAATTCAATACGCTATGCCTAATTTCGTACAAATCGAAAGATATATAGGGACTTTGGTGCACCATTGACCTTAAATCGGACGAAAATATATATGGGAGATATTTCTAAATCTGAACCGATTTTCTCAAAACTTGGCACACATCATTCTGGACCTAATTCAGTACTCTATGCCAAATTTCGTGCAAATCGAAAGATATAAAGGGACTTTGGTGCACCATTTGCCTTAAATCGGACGAAAATATATATGGGAGCTATATCTAAATCTGAACCCATTTTTTCCCAATTTTAATAGGGTTTGTCCTTGGCCAAATAAGTGACCTGTGCCAAATTTCATCTAATTCAGATCATAAATGCGACCAGTACTTTGTTTACAATTTAACATGGACAGACAGACGGACGGACATCATAGGCCTTGAAAAGTATGATTTAAAAAATCCACGCCTTATGTAGGCCTTGAAGAGTATGATTTAAAAAATCCGCACCTTATGTAGGCCTTGAAGGGTATGATTTAAAAAATCCACGCCTTATGTAGGCCTTGAAAAGTATGATTTAAAAAATCCACGCCTTATGTAGGCCTTGAAAAAAATTATTTAAAGACATTCCTTAACAATGTGTGGTTTTATTAAACCTGTCTCTCAATTTCACCTTGGGGGGGAACATTTCAAAACGTGTCTGTCATTTGTAAATTTTCGTTTTTGTCTCCCACTTCCCCGAAATTCCGGAATCAATAATTAACACCACAAATCCACAATGTCAATCAGCTTAATTTCTAACCTATTTTATATCCGTATTTTCGTTAAAATCTAGACAGTTTTTCTACTAAGATTTCCATTTTCATTTCCTTCCCTTGAGATTTGTATCGTTTTCAATGTCGTGAAAGACCTGAATGACGGGTTGAGTTAAAATATCGCCCATTAGGTTATCCTTAATGCTGATGTTGCTGCCAAGGAAATAATCAACACTTCTTAACGTTTGACAACGACAGGCAGGAAGGTGTACTACCACCTTTTGGACACCTTGACACAAATAACAGCAGCAACAACAACAAATTAAAATGAAAGCGACAACTCTTGATAACACCACACACCGCACAAACAAAAGTGAAAACAACATCGAAAATAACAGATTCGCCAAATCTTAGCATCGAATCCATTTTGTGGGACATAACCCAGTTGTAAGGCATATTTTTGGTTTCTTCCTCGATTCTTCCTTCGGGTCGTTAATTCATTTGATAAATTGTTACAAATAAATTTTGGCCTTCTTTGTTTTGGGCGAAATTTATTTGTGTATGGCCTGGTGTTTCGGCTGTTGTATGTAAATGGATTTGTTGACCTTTTTCGTGAATTAATCCTCGTAACCATGGCCTCAGTCGTCATCGCCAAATGAAATGTAAACCCCTCTGAAAAAAACTGCCTACCAATGTGATTTCTCAGAAGGTCCTGGGTATTAAAACCGTCAGGTTTTGAGACAGTTAGAGGCACACACACAGATAAATAAACCTGAGAACGGAAGGAAAACAAAGAACAAATGCAAACCACTCCAAAATGCCGTTTGAGAATTGGATAACGTTGAACAATGTGTAATCATTTGTTAAGGGGAAATGTATACAAACGCTTATGCCACCACCATCACCACGACCACCACCACCACCGGCAACTGCTGTTCGCTGTCTGACGTTTATACTAACAACTGATTTTCTTCGCCGCCTGGTTAGAAAGTAAATCCACAACGAAAATGTGCGAAGAAATGAAAGTGTCAGTTACAGAAGTGTTTAAGATTTCTTTTTCCGTTTCCTAACGAATGGATTAAGATTTTCTTTACTCTTTTTTTCCTAGTAAAAAGGTGGACATTGGAAAGGACACAAAACCATGTGGGGAAGACATAAGGCGTTTTAAACCAGTAAGGAAAGTAGTAAAGTCGGACGGGGCCCACACTCAATTCAGTACGTCATGCCAAATTTCGTGCAAATCAATAGATTTATAGGGACCATTTAACTGAAATCGGGCGAAACTATATATGGAAGCTATATATAAATCTGAGCCGATTTTCACGAAACTTACCACACGTCATTCTACACTTAATTTAGTACGCTATGCCAAAATTCGCGCAAATTGAACGATTTTCAGGGACTATGGTGCTTAATTTACCTAAAATCGGACGAAATGATATATGGGAGATATATTTAAATCTGAACCGATTTTCTCCAATTTCAATAGGGTTCGTCCTTGGGCCTAATAAGTGACTTGTGCCAAATTTCATCCAAATCGGATTATAAATGCGACCTGTACTTTGTTTACAATTTAACATCAACAGACAGACGGACGGACATTCACACATCGACTCAGAAAGTGATTCTATGCATATTCTCAAAAGGAACCATGGGTATATCTCGATTCCTTTTACTTTTACAAACATACGCATAAAGGCATAATACCCTGTACCAATAATGTGGTCACTTTAGGAATATTGTCCGATCATCGTCAAAACAGCCGTTCAATGTTTTTGGTCAGATCGCCTTCACCATGTAAAAATTATGTGATGTTTTGCATATAATAATGACCTCTAAGGGACTAGAAAATCTGACAAAAATAAAGTTTTAGTTCATTGTACCCCCTAAATATCATTGCAACATCACCCATCAGCCGTCGTCCTCGACCAAAACCGGTAATTCATGTCAAATTTCAAGGAGGTCAGCGCGAAATTTTCGTCCTCTAAACAGTATCAGAGTACGTACATTTAAGTAAAACTCCCACATACCAGTACATGTAACAATGTAATTGGTACAAATTTAAAGATCAAGTCCCCCTCTTGGAAACTGACATGCTTATTGTATGACCAGACACCTCTCTCTATGTAAAATTTCGTGGTGTTCGGGTCAAATTGTGGCCTCTAGAGCGACCAGAAAAAAAGAGAAAAATAAAGTTTTCTGTCCATTTCACGCATCATTACCAAAAAACAGGGGTTTTTATGGCCAGAAACTATCCCATATGAAAAATATTGTGACGATTGATCCATAACTGAGCCCTGTATCATGTTGCGAATTATAATGGACATACGGACCAATAATTCGCGGCGCTACAAAATCTACCAAATTTACGCGGCTACACAAAGCTATAATACCCAGACAACATAGTTGGGTGTGGTACAAAAATAATTAGTTACTTTGATGCATTCATATTATTACTCAGCTAAAAAATAATATATAATATACCCTGTATAACTTACCATTTATATTATAGATCCTTCCAAAAGAATTTGTCGGCAGTATTCCAACTGTAACATTCTTTATGCTGAACAATGAAAGTAGTTATTAGATGAAAACCGAACACTCGCGAATGCCGATACTCCGTTCTCCCTTCATTAGTAATATTGGTTTTATTAAGCTCTTTCTTGTTCAATAATTTTTAACTTCATCATTCTATTTGAAAAGTCGATGTATTCTTGCAATATTGCATATTTTATCAAAAATAACAACATACATATCAATGTTGGGCAGCCATGCACACCAGCGTTGATGCGCTCTCAACATTTTTTGATAAACATCGATGACATTGTTTCCACAATTTTTAATGAATGTTTTTGTTCACACTTCCTGGGATGTTATTTATTTTTTGAAAATGTTAAATTAATTAAATGTCGCAGAATAATTCATGTATTTATTTTCCCTTAACCATTCTAAAGAGAAATTTTGCCCACCATTGATACATATGTATCTCTCTTTACTAAGGGGAGCGCTGCATCTCTTTTTCGCAACTTCAACTACATTTCTAATAAGCAGAATAATGCAATAAAAAAACACGCACATTCTTTTCACATACAGAAAACGCAAGAAATTCCTTTGTTTACACACATTCACAATGGTTTTTCACATTAACACCAATTAACAATCAAATGCTTAATGGATTTTCACAAATGAATTTATATTTATAACAATTATTTATTAATTACTTTGCAAAAATTGGGGAGCCACAATACCGAACTTACGATCGAGTAAAACACGCGAAGAAAACTAATTCTAAGAAGAATAAGAAATAATGACAGAAACAACAACAGCAACAGGTTGTACAAAGAAGAGAGTTGGCAAGTCCCGTATGTTGTCAAAATGCATTGGAGCATGGGAGAGCAAAAGATGAAGAAACAGATTTTATAGTTGCTTAACTATGTTAAGAAGTTGAGATTAATGAATGAGATGAATCATCTCATGAATCTCAGATGATTCACGGAATGCACCTGAGAGAGAGCGAGAGAGAATATTTTAATTATAGCAAAAAAAAATAACAGACTTCGCATTATTGAAGAACCATTAACATGAAATTAAACATGTCATTCTGCAAACTATACTAAATTTTGGTCAGGTATAGAGTTGCTTCTTACGATGGGACAAAATAATGTAAATAAATTTAAAGCGAAATATCGAAATATAGGTTACACTTATTTCAGTATGGTTTTTGCATTCGGCCACATTTTGAGTTCTTTATTTACTTATAAATCCAAATTTATATAAATCCAAAATCGGACGAAAATATATATGGGAGCTATATCTAAATCTGAACCGATTTTCACGAAATTTAACACACATCGTTCTAGACTTAGTTCAGTATGCTATGCGAAATTTCGTGCAAATCGAAGGATATATAGGGACATTGTTGCACCATTTACATAAAATCGGACGAAAATATATATGGGAGCTATATCTAAATCTGAACCTATTTTCACGAAATTTAACACACATCGTTCCAGACATAATTCAGTACGCTATCCCAAATTTCGTGCAAATCGAAGGATATATAGGGACATTGATGCACTATTTACCTAAAATCGGACGAAAATATATATGGGAGCTATATCTAAATCTGAACCGATTTTCACGAAATTTTACACACATCGTTCTAGACTTAATTCCGTACGCTATGCCAAATTTCGTGCAAATCTAACGATATATAGGGACTTTGGTGCAATATTTACCTAAAATCGGACGAAAATATGTATGGGAGCTATATCTAAAACTGAACCGATTTTCAGGAAATTTAACACACATCATTCTGGACTTAATACAGTACGTTATGCCAAATTTCGTGCAAATCGAAAGATATATAGCGACTTTGGTGCACCATTTACATGCAATTGGACGAAACTATATATGGGAGCTATATCTAAATCTGGACCGATTTTCTCGAAACTTGGCAGACATCACTCTAGGCTTAATTCAGTACGTTATGCAAAATTTCGTGCAAATCGAAAGATATATTGGGACTTTGGGGCACCATTTACATGAAATCGGACGAAACTATATATGGGAACTATATATAAATTTGAAGCGATTTTTTCCCATTTCAATAGGGTTCGTCCCTGGCCCAAATAAGTGAGCTGTGCCAAATTTCTTCCAATTCGGATAATAAATGCGACCTGCATTTTGTTTACAATTTAACATGGACAGACGGACGGACATGCATAAATCGACTCAGAAAGTGATTCTATGCATATTATCAAAAGAAACTATGGGTCTATCTCGTTTCCTTTTGCTTGTTACATGCCCATTTGACATGCAATTTTTCATTAATTTCAGAGTGGTATGTATATGGGGTTTTTTTCAATTGGTTCAAATATCTTATATTTGGCCCGATTCCATCTCAATGGTCCTCCTAAGATTCTATGTCTGTTCTATCTACAGGATATTGTGGTTATTAACATCTCTTGTATGTACCCAAAGTGGTGAAGGGTATCATATAGTCGGCCCGTCCGATTTTGGAACTTTCCTTACTGGTTTTCGTTTTTGTTATTTGAGTCGCATATTTTGAAAGTGGTCTGGGTCCACTTTTTATACCCTCTACCGTAGTATAGTTTGTTTTTCCGTTTGTAACTCATCGAAATAATCACGAATTGTGATATATAGCCAAAACTTTGCATAAAGTTTTCTTGGTCTGCAGGCAGGTCACTTTTGAAGATGAGCTATATTGGTTCACGTATAAGCATAGCTCCCATATAAGAGTACAAAATTTTGAACATTTTGGGGTTCTTGAGCGCAATTTTCGACCGAATTCTCTGAAATTTGGTACAATGAGTTTTTATTAGGTTTTCTGGTAGCCCCCATATAGCTGTGTCCCGCCAATTTTCAGTATTATTTGGGGGTTTTGAGCGCATTTTTCTACCGAATGCGGTGAAATTTGGTACATGCGTTACTAAATTTCGCCACTAAAAATTATAAATAAATGTAAATAAATTTTGGTGTAGCCCCCATATAAGGGCATCCCCAATTTCCAGTAATTTGGGGTTTTTAAGCGAAATTTACAACCAAATTCCCCGAAATATGGTACATTGAGTACCAAAGTTCTCCACTAATAAAAATTATAAATATAGGTCAACTTTTTCTGCCAGCTCTCACATAACGGTACCCAAAATTTTCATTATTTTGGGGGTTTTGAGCGCATTTTTCTGCAGAATTCGCTGTAATGTGGTATTTTTTCGTCTTATATGGTAGCAAATATCCCTCCCAAAACTTATTTATATACACACCCTTTTGGGTGCCATTAAGCAAAAATAAACATTAATGAAAATTGGTCTAAATTTTTTTAATGAATTTATTTTTATTACACTTCCTGGGATGTTATTTACATTTTAAAATTGCTATAAAGAAATTTTGCCCACCATTGGCTATGTTGGAGCTCTCTTAGTTACTCTTTCACACACTTACTTCCAAATTAGTTCTGTTCAACATTGCTCTCCACATTCCCTCCGTTTTTTTTTTCTGCAAATCTTGAGACTCTAATAAAGTAAGAATATCTACGACTCACTCTCTCTCTATCTTCGATTCATGCCCCAATCAGTTCAAAAGAGAAAATATCTTAATTCTCTATTTCTCCATTATTGCTCTCCCACGCTCCAATGCAACAGGGGGTCTTGCCAACTCTTTTCTTCGTCGAATGTACAACCTGTTGCTGTTGTTGTTTGTACCTTTCCATCTTCCTTGTCGTTCGTTGAAGTTGGAATTAGTTTTCGTTGAATGTTTTAATCGATCGTACGATTGTTAATGGAGCTCCATAATTTTTGCAAAATAATTAATGAATAAATGTTATAAATAAAGTGAATTTATTAAAATCAATCAAATAATTGAATATTTCAAAGTGGTATTGTGAAAAACAATTGTAATGTATGTATAAACATGGGAATTTCTTGTGTTTTCTGTATGGCAAAAGAAAGTGTGTGTTTGTTTGTTTGCCTTGTTATGTTTGTTAGAAATGGAAAAGAAGATGCGAAAAGAGAGAGAGAGCGCCTTAGTTAAGTGAGTAAAACACATGACATGTTTTTGATTGAAAGAAGTGATTAAATGATAAATTAGTGAATAAGAAATAAATAAAGAAAGAGCGAAGCAGAAACGAAAAGTGATGAAATAAAGCAAAATAAACAAAAATAATAAATAGTGAATAGAGCACCGGTAATCGCGAGTGTCGGGTTTTTATCAAATAATCAGAAATTCGTTGATCACAATCGGAAGGGCTGCACAATGAAGGTTGCAGTAGGAAGACTAATGACAAATTCTCATGGAAGCATATATAAAATTAATGGTAAGTTATGCAAAGTATATTTTATATTATTTAAATAAAATTTTGTTAGTTATTAAAATATGGAATTTTTTAATCATTAAAAAGTTATTTGTATACCCTCAGCCTTATGGCAAATGAGGGTGCAGTTTGCTACGGGTGAAGTCGATGCGAACGAACAATGCGCTTTCAACCCAACTTTGTAAGACCTATTATTTTTACCAAGTATATATGAAGTCCATAGGTGAACCGTCGGCCGTCTCCTTCTGGCACTTACTCATTCCTCATGATGAGAATTGAATTACCGATTTGATTAAATCCGAAACATCTTTAATTAAAATATATATCTTATATAAAACAGCTAGACAATAGGTTGAGGGTATAAGTTGGCAACACAGGCTCACACTTTTTAAATATTTTTAAATCATTAAAAAAACATTTAAAATTTTTCAGTTTTTGTATTTTTTTAAATCATTGAAAAATATTCTTTAAAAATACACGCCTTGTGTTTGTCCTAGAAAAAATATTATTTAACCAGTAAGGAAAGTAGTAAAGTCGGACGGGGCCGACTTTGTGATACCCTTCTCCACTATGGGTATATTCAACAGATGTGTCCTAATAGGCGTAGACTTGATTATGCAATCTTTATCTATATATGAACGGACTTTTGTCCTATTTCATAGGATTCCTATATACATATCAGAGAACAACAACAAGTGGCTTATTTTGATACTTATGCGCCACTTGCTAATTATGAGTACAAGTATGTTTTGCCACTTGTTATTTGTTGTTGTTACTCAGTTGCTTGCCTTATGCTTATGCGCGAGAGCGAAAGCACAACGATGAGAACGAAGAAGAAGTATGTTTTTGATTTTCACAGCAAAGTGTTCTGATTTGAGCACAATCATATTACCGTTATTTTATGTTTTCGTTAGTTTTGAATAATTAATGTGATTTGCCGATTGACAAATCTTACACGACCACTTGTGAGTTTGTATACCTTTTACTCTCTCATATTCTACCGGGTGTGAACTAGAGTATAAAAAGATACTTGTACTCAAAAGGCTTGACACCCAAAACACTTGTACTCGTCTAAGTGGCTTACGTTTGTCTGTGGCTTGTTGAAGTTCTCTGATACGTATTGAATAACATGTTTATATATTTTGGATCTTTGATGCACTATTTACTGATAATCGGACGAAACTGTATATGGGAGCTATATGTAAATGTGAACCGATTTCAACGAAACTTTACACACAGTAGGTTATACCAACTTCGGTGCGTTGTGCAAAATTTTGTGCACATCAGCCAAATGTTGGGTCTTTGGTGCACCATTTACTGAAAATCGGACGAAATTATATATGGGAGCTATATCTAAATCTAAACCGATTTTCTTGAAACTTAACACACATCATTATAGACCTAATTTATTAGGCTTTGCCGAATTTCGTGCAAATCGAAAGATATACAGGAACTTTGGAGCACCACTTACATAAAATCAGACGAATATATATGGGAGTTATATGAAAATCTGATCTAAATCTGAACGGTTTTTTTTTCCAATTTCAATAGTGTTTGTCCTTTGGCCGAATAAGTGACCTATGCCAAATTCATCAAATTCGCATCATAAATGCGACCTGTACTTTGTTTACAATTTAACACCAACAGACGGACGGGCGGACATGCGTAAATCGACTCAGAAAGTGATTCTATGCATATTCTCAAAAGGAACCATGGGTCTATCTCGATTCCTTTTGTCTGTTACAAACATATGCACAATGACATAATATCATAGTGTGGTGAAGGGGATAAAAATCCACGCCTTGAAAAAATATTTTATTTAAATAATCCACGGCCTGTGTTGTCCTTGAAAAAAAATATTTATTTAAAAATCGAAGCCTATAATAGGTCATGAAAAATATTTTTCGACCATCCTTGAGAGAAATTATGAACATATAAAATTGTTAAAAAAGTTCATAAAATAAAGGACACAATAATTTGTCATCATAAAATATTTCTTCCCCCTGCCTGTTGCGTAGTGATTGATAAGTACCCCAACCGTTCATATCATTTCGATATTAAAAAATGAAAATAATTGAAAGAACTCAAATGAAAACTCATATTAAAAAGTTTTTCTTATAATTAACTATAGATTGCAATTTTCTGAAGAGAAAGAATAATATGAAATGAAAAACAACAACAACGAGTAGGACGTGCACATCCATCCAACACTCGTTGCACTGAAACCAATGGCAAGAAAAACAAAATCTGAATCTGGTTTATGTTCTTTTAAAATATTCATTATAATATTCTTATCTGGCCTGTTTTCTCGGTTTGTTGCCTGCCCATTCGTTCATGGGGTTATAAATCATGGCATTTATAAGACATTTACGATTGTGTATTTTATTTATGATTTTCCATTTAGCTCAGCTCAGACTTTCGTTGCATCACAACGCCTTGCTCAGCGTGGGAAATGGAAGGCATGCAGACGAACAGACAGACAGATAGTCAGTGAGTGACTGAGTGAGCGAGCGAGCGAATGGGCCAGAAACGTGTATATTAAAAGCCATATACGATAGCACATATACACATTTATGGTTGGAGTTTCTTTTATGGCATTCAGTTGTAGTTGTAGATGAAGTTACAGCGAACTCGGAAAAGTCTTCTTCGTGGTCGACGTCACTACGCCATCAACATCATTATCGGGCCATGTAAAGTTTGTTATTGCATTAACAAAAAGTTGGCAAAATAAAAAAAAAAAACTTCCAACCTACATCTACATGTATTGCCACTTTCGTACTACCTCATTTCGGCAATCAGTGTTAAGAAAACGAAACCATTGAAATAAAATGCCCACATTCTTAAGAAATGAAAATGGGGAAAGAGGAAAAAAAATGGGGAACAACAACAAGAGCTGTAAACATTATTAATGCATTTCCAGTGAGATGATGTGCATCATGGCGGCGAAAAAAATTCTTAAGATATCACGTAGCTGGTGATGCATGTATTGTGGTGGTACCGATGGTGTTAGAGCATCAACGAATGGATGATATATGGGTTGGCTGGCCATCAAACAGCTACACCAGACATCAGATTTCCATTCCGATAAATTTTTACTTTTTTTCATTACATTGATGGATTTTGAAAAAAAATATTTTTTTGAAATCCACGCCTTTGATAGTCATTGAAAAAAATACTATTTAACCAGTAAGGAAAGTTCAAAAGTCGGACGGGGCCGACTATATGATACCCTTCACCACTTTGGGTACACATGTATAGATGTTAATATCTACAATATCCTGTATATAAAACGGTCATAGAATCTTTGGAGGATCATTGTGATGGAATCGGGCGAAATTAAATGTGTGATCTACACAAATGTTTGAAAAGAATCTCATACACATACCATTCTGAAATCAATGAAAAATTGCATGTCAAACCGACAGACTTGGATCTAGACATGTGTGTCCGTCCGTCTGTCCATTATAATTTGTAAACACGATACAGGCCACAGTTATGGACCAATCTTCACGAAATTTTGCATGTAGGACCGGTTCTGGCCAATGAAGACCCCTATTGTTTTTGGTAAAGACCAAAAACTTTATTTTTGTCTGATTTTCTGGTCGTTCCAGAGGACGCAATTATGCCCCAAACGTCGCGAAATTTTCCATGGAGAAGGGGATCGGGCCAAAGAATAAGCATGCTTGTTTTGATAAAGATTGGTCAATATTTAGCGTGTCAAATGGACCCTGACTTTCGTGTGAAAAATAACAAAATTTGTATTCTATGGGGTATACATTTGCACCTGAAGGTCCTAGACCCGAGAAGTTGATAGTATGTTCAAGAGGAGTAGTTGACATTTAAATTTATACCAATTATATGGTCGTATGTACTCGGATGCAGGACTTACACATAAATATACAGGTGCTTACGTATACATATATTATTTAGTAACCCAATACCACACTAGAGGGCGGAAATATAGCGCTGATAGATTTGAAAATTTCCATGAGATTCCAGTTATGGTCAAGGACAACGCCTATAATTTTCGGTGATGATCAGATAATAATTTTGAAATCAAGTGGACCAAAAACTTAACTTTTTGTGTTTTTTGTTTTTGAGTCGATCTATAGGCCAAAATTGAAAGCCGAACATCACAACACAACCCACGGTGAAGGGAATCTGGACAAGTACAGCCCTCATCTACTGAATATTAGTAATGCTTACTGATTTTAGTCGGGTTTCAAGAGGGTGCAAATAACGCAAAGGTAGATTTTTGTGGAAGTTGTGTAGGGTATTATATGGTCGGCCCCGTCCGACTATACTGCCCCGCTCTCTAGTTTTCTCAATAGCATTCGTTATGCAAAATTTTCTCAATCAGACAAATATTGGGAGTTTGGTGCATCATTCACATACAATCGGACGAAACACTATTAAATTAAAGGAGAGTTGAGAATCTTACATGAATGAATAAAAGAAGAATGAAGGTCGATGGCCCTATGAGTCAGACATAAGATGTGTTACGTGTCAGGGTTGTATGTTTCTAACCACTTTATGTTTCTAATTATGCTGTAGATTAGAGCAGGTTCGGTTGTTGAGAAGAAGCTGAGACTCGGTAGAAAATGAGCACCCATTAGTCTGTGCCGCCTGTAAGCCAGGGCTGGGCAATGACTCAGCAGATGCTCAATTGTCTCCGTCTCCTCCTCGTCAACACAGAGTCTACAGTAATCATTTGCATCAAGATCCCATTTACTAGTAAAAGCCCTGATGTTGCAGTGACCAGTGATGATTCCCGTCATCACTCTAATTTCAGCTTTGCTCAGGTTCAACAGTGAGTGCGTTCTTTTGGTAGACAGAGTCGGCCAAATGGATCTTGACACGCTGCACCTAGGTTTCTTGTGCCAAAGTTCACAGGCTATTTCGTCAAAGAATGCCTCAAAATTCCTATAGAAAAGACATATGGGTGGTTTGATTGAGTCATCAGTTTCTAGATCGGTGGATTGATCTAGAGGCTTGAAATACAGCATTGCGTTCAAAGCTGCTTGTGGCGTACTCCTTCTGGCTCCTGTAACTAAAATCGCGGCGGCTCTTTGTACCTTGTCTAATTTACTGGATGTCGACTTGAGGCTCAGACAGTTCCACCAAACACGAGAACCTTAGGACAAGATGGGCTTCACTACAGTGTTATACAGCCAGTGATGGTTTTAGCCCCCAGATTTTCCCAATGGAGTTCTTGCATGTATAGAGTGCAATCATTCCTCTCTTCGCCCGCTCTTCAACGTTCATTTTCCATCGTAGTTGACAGTCCAGGATTGTGCCGAGGTACTTTGCTTCGGGAGATAACTGAAGTTGCACTCCATCCAGTGTTCGTGGAGCAAAAACGGCGAGCTTACGCTTCCTAGTGAACATTACCAGTTCTTTGTTGGATTTACACCAAGATCATTTGCCCTGGCCCAGCGTGACAACATCAGTAAGGCTCTTTGCATAAGCTCCGAGATTGTAGACGGAAATTTTCCGGAAATCAATATCACCACGTCGTCCGCGTAAGCTACACCTTTGATACCTTTCCCGTCCAATTCCCTCAATATAATATTAATTACCAGTAGCCATAGTAACGGCGAAAACACCCCTCCTTGAGGTGTGCCTCTAGTTACCGTTGTCATGAACTTGAATTTATAATTCTGCTGTTAAGCATTTTATCTATCCAATATGTCAGGGTATCAGGAATGCCAACTTCATTAAGTGAAATGCTACCTGTACTTTGTTAACAAGAGTACATGGACGAACGGACGGATGGACGAACACACAGACATACATAAATCGACTTAAAAAGTGATTCTAAGCATATTCTCAAAAGGAACCATGGTTCTAATTCGATTTATTTTGCCTGTTACAAACACATGCACAAATACATAATACCGTGTAGGGTATAAAAATCCATCCCTTATGTAAAAAAATATTACTTAAAAATCCAGGCATTATGTAGACTTCAAAAAAAGATTACATAAAAATACCCGCCTTATGAAGACTTCGAAAAAAATGTTTTTTTTTTTTTTTTTAAATCCACACCTTATGTATACTTTGAAAAAGTATTTAAAAATCCACACCTTTTGTTTGTAAACGCCCTTTGTTGGTCCTTGAAAAAATATTCTTTCAAAATCCGCGCCTTTGATAGATTTTGAAAAATAAAGATTCTTGCCTTGAAGTGCATAATTGATCACTTCATGCAATATTCTAAGCATTTTGCTCCAAATTATTAGCAAACTGAAATGAATACACTATACAAAACAAATAGAACTAAGAAATTGAAATCCCCACCCCACCCCTATTATCCCTAAATACCACCATTCCAGTACAAATGTTGACAAAGCCCAAAACAAAAAAATACAACCACAAACAATAGATTGTAGCGGCTTAGGAAAATGTTGCGAAGAAAAGCTTTTATGCAAATAGTTACAATGCCATCTAAGAACAACAAAAATCTGAAAAGAAAATAGAAACGGAAATTTATAAAAAAAACAAAAAGGATTTCTGTCAGAAATACTATATACTTGAGATGTTAAACATGGCATTAAGAGAGTAAATGTAAAATAAATATTTATTTTTCCTTAGTAATATTACAATCAAATGTGTTAACGTTTTTATTACAAGAATGTTTACTAATATTTCTAATATAAGTCAATAAATGTATGCACAATAATATTTGTATACCCTTCACCACACTGTGGTAGAGGGTATTATGTCTTTGTGCATATGTTTGTAGCAGGCAAAAAGAAACGAGATAGACACATGGTTCCTTTTGGGAATATGCACAGAATTACATTCTGAGTCGATTTATACATGTCCGCCTGTCCATGTTAAATTTTAAACAAAGTGCATGTCGCATTTATTATCCGAATTGGATGAAATTTGGCACAAATCACTTTTTTGGCCCAAGGACGAAACCTATTGAAATTGAAGAAAATCAGGTCAGCTTTATATATAGCTCCCATATATAGTTTCGTCCGATTTTATGCAAATGGTGCACCAAAGTCCTTATATATCTTTCAATATACACGAAATTTTGCATAAAGTACTAAATTAGGTCCAGAATGATGTGTGCTAAGTTTCGTGACAATCGGATCAGATTAGATATAGCTCCCGTACATAGTTTCGTCCGATTTTATACAAATGGTGCACCAAAGTCGCTGTATATCTTTCGATTTGCATGAAATTTTGCATAGGGTACTAACTTAGGTACCCATATACATTTTCATCCGATTTTATTTAACTGGTCCACCGGTCCACCAAAGTCAGTGGATATATTTCGATTTGCACGAAATTTGGCATAGGGTACAGAATTAGGTCCAGGATGATGTGTGATAAGTTTCATGAAAATCGGATCAGATTTAGAGATAGCTCCCGTACATAGTTTCGTCCGATTTTATGCAAATAGTGCACCAAAGTCGCTGTATATCTTTCGATTTGCATGAAATTGTGCATAGGGTACTACCTTAGGTTCAGAATTTTATTTAACTGGTCCACCAAAGTCCCTATATATCTTTCGATTTGCACAAAATTTGGTATAGCGTACTGAATTGAGTCTAGAATGACGTGTGTCAAGTTTCGAGAAAATGGGGTCACATTTAGGTAAAGCTTCTATATATAAATATATATAGGTTGCAGAATGGCATGTGTTGGGATTGATGTTAGTCGGCGTACTTATAGATAAAGGCCACATTTTTAAGTTCGTTCAATTTCATGTCAATGTTCCTTCGAAAAGGCTACGTCTGTTAGGATACATATGTAGAATATACCCAAAGTGGCGAAGGGTATCATATAGTCGGCCCAGTCCGACTTTACTACTTTCCTTACTAGTTTTTTTATGTTTATATATAAATTCTATTTATTAGAAAATACTAATAAATTCCATAAAATTTAATTGTTTTGTTAAATTCGTATACAAATCAATATAAGTTTATTGAAGTTTTTTCACCTATTAATACAATTTTTCAACATAGTCATACCAATATGTTTATTTAAACGAAAATCGATATTTGACATACATACCAAATATCATTTCCCAGCAGATAACACTAGTTAACATCTTTTTTTTTAAGAATAATAGAGGATTTTTGAAGTAATATTTTTTTTGTTAGTTGAGAAAAAGTGAATTTTTTTAAAGAACGTTTTTTTCAAGTAGTTCAATAGGCGTGGATTTTTTAAAGAATTTTTCTTTCAAGTAATTCAATAGGCGTGGGTGGCGTAGGGGATGAGAGATACCAAGCAACGGATCTGATTGGTTTTAATATGGCGAAGTCCAGGCTTATCTTGGTCCCTCTTTCATCTCAATTGTGGACACTGACCTCCCCGCGGTTTCGCCTGTGCCGCGAGTTCACCTATAAGAACTATACAAAAATGGATTGAGGCGTCGGGTTAGTGCCCACACTCGTAAAACCCCTCCTACTATGAATAAGCAAAGAAAAAGAAAAACAAACCCCCCTAATGTTGACGATCACCGCAAACGCATAATGAACCACAATCTTCGAATCTGCACTGGGAATGTGCGCATGTTGTACAAGACAGGCGCAGTTCTAGCTTTGGCGGATGTACTCAAGAAGTACAAAGCCAATATTGCGTGTCCCGTGCACAAAAAAGGAGACGAGACGATATGTACCAACTATAGAGGAATTAGCCATCTTCGCATCGCATATAATGTGCTATTCAGTGTGCTGTGTGACCATGCCAATGCGGCTTCAGACCTGACAAATCCTCCATTGACCAGATTTTCACCTTGCGCCAAATCCTGGAAAAGACCCACGAAAAACACATCGAGACATTCCACCTATTCGACGACTATAAAGCCGCATTCGACAACCCTATCCGTTCAGAGGTGTTTAAAGACATGTCTACGTTCGGCATTCCTGCAAAATTAATACGGCTACGCAGGATAACTTTAAGTGGCACAAGGTCGGAAAGGATCTATCGGAGCCCTTCAATACCGAACGAGCATTCAGACAAGGTGACAGTTTGTCGTGTGATCTTTTTAACATCCTGCTGGAAAAGAGAGACGCAAAGGTGAACATATTGACACTCTGTACACCAAACAACACATGATACTCGCATACGCCGATGACATCGATATAATGGGTCGAACATTGCGAGCGGTAACAGCCACCTTTGAACAAATTGAAAAGGAGTCTGCCAATGTGGGTCTGACAGTAAACGGCGAGAAGACCAAGCTGATGGTATCAACGCGCAAGACGTCCAGTAGACTCGGACCAACTGTGGGACTTGAGAACTACAGCTTCGAGGTGGTTAAAGATTTTATATACCTTAATACCGCCATAAATAAAACGAATGACATCAGTTTTGAAATTCGGAGAAGGATTGTGATGGCCTACAGATGCTTCTATGGTCTCTGTAAGCAGTTTAGAAACAAGGCCACCTCCCGCCAGACCAAACTCACACTTTACTTCAAGCAGATGAGGCTCTTGGGGTGTTTGAGAGAAAAATTTTCCGAATGATCTACGGGCCGATCTGCGTCGACGGTGAATATCGGCGTCGAATGAACCACGAGCTCTACAGATTATACGCGGACATCGACATAGTCAGTCGTATTGAGCTGCAGCGACTACGGTGGCTAAAGATGGCGAAAGATCTATGGGCCGATCTGCGTCGACGGAGAATATCGGCGTCGAATGAACCACGAGCTCTACAGATTATACGCGGACATCGACATAGTCAGTCGTATTGAGCTGCAGCGACTACGGTGGCTAGGGCATGTGGTGCGAATGAATGAGAATGCCCCAGCTCAAAAGGCATATAAAAGCGAGCCTACTGATGGTTCCCGTTGAAGGGGAAGGCCACGAATCAGATGGAAAGACCAAGTAGAAAACAACATCTTGGAACGTGGTATTTTAAATTGGAGGAGATGCGCACAAGACCTACGCGCTTGGAAATCTTTTTTTACCTCGGCTTTTGGAACAACCGTTCTGTAACAAACAACCTAAGTATGTAAGTAATTTCAATAGGCGAGGATAATTTAAAGAACAATTTTTCGAACAGTCCAATAGGCGTGGATTTTTTAATGAATATTTTTTTAAGTATTTTTTCGAGCAGTTCAATGGGCGTGGATTTTCTTGATGAATATTTGTTTTCTGTTTCTTGTAAACTAGTGTAGTCTATGTATATATTTTTCAATATTTGCCTATGACCAAAAATTGTATCTGGAAATTATTTGTATTATAAAACTGTTTATATTATTTCCATACCACAGCAAAAGCCTACACACAAAATTGATGCCCTCAAAAGGATATTTAAATATTTCAATTTCATAGAATAATATTTACATTGGTATGTGACTATAAATACTAGAACTACTAGTGCTCTACTGTTATTTGCAGCAAAAACACCAACAATAACACCGACAATTGTACAATATGTAAAATAAATACAAACAATACCAACAATAACTGCAAAACAAATTGAATCAAACTATCATCGAATCATTTATTATTATTTGAGGTTTATGTTAAAAAAATTACAGTGGGAACTGAATGTCAAGGATTATATTTTAGTTTTTTTATGGGAAATTCAGAAACTTGAGTTTTATTGTATTAGAAACAAAAAGGGACACCTATACAACTTTTGGTAGATATCAAGATTTTTCTCGAATTTTCGATATTTTGGGGTTCTTGAGCGCTGTTTTCAACCAAATATCTCCACTTACTTACCTTTGTTTACTTACTTACTTAGCTGGCTTGTGACTAAACTTTCGTTCCATAAGCCGAGCTTAAAAATGATTTCCAGGCGCGTCGGTCTTTTGCGCAGTTTTTCCAGTTTGAAAGATCATATTCGGCAATGTTGTTTTCCACTTGTTCTTTCCATCTTATTCGTGGCCTTCCTCTTCAGCGAGAACCGTCAGCTGGTTCGCTTTTATATACCTGTTGGGCTGGAGCATCTTCTCATCCATTCTCACAACATGACCTAGCCAACGTAGTAGCTGCAGCTCAATACGTCTAACAATGTCGATGTCCGAAAATAGCTGGTACAGCTCATGGTTCGGCGATATTCACCGTCGAATCAGATCGGTCCATAGATCTTTCGGAGAATTTTTCTCTCAAACACTCCAAGAGCTGCCCCATCTGTTTACGTAAGTTCCAATGCTTCAGATCCATATAACAGCACGGGTAGTATCAGCGTCTTGTAGAGTGTGATTTTGGTCTGGCGAGAGGTGGCCTTGCTTTTGAGTTGTTTGTCAGACCAAAGTAGCATCTGTTGGCCAACACTATCCTTCCCCGAATTTCAAAGCTGATGTCATTAGTTTTGTTTATGCCGGTAGCGAGGTATATAAAATCTTTGACTACCTCGAAACAGTAGTTCTCAAGTTCCACAGTTTGTCCGAGTATAATGGAAGTCTTGCGCGTTGATGACATCAGATTGGTTTTCTCGCCGTTTACTGCTAGACCCAATTTTGCGGACTCCTTCACAATTTGTTCAAAGGTGGCTGTTACCGCTCTCCATGTTCGACCCATTATGTCGATGTCATCGGCGTAGGCGAGTAACATGTGTTGTTTGGTGTACAGAGTGCCATTTATGTTCACCTTTGCCTTTCGTATGATCTTTTCCAGCAGAATGTTATACAAGTCACACGACAAACTGTCATCTTGGTTGAATACACGTTAGGTATTGAAGAGCTCCGAGAGGTCCATTCCTAATTTAACTGCTGACCTTGTGCCAGTTAGAGTTATACTGCATAGCCGTATTAATTTTGCAGGTATGCCAAACGCAGGCATGAGTTTAAATACCTCTGAACGGATAGGGCTGTCGAATGCGGCTTCATAGTCGACAAATAGGTTTAATGTGTCGATGTGTGTTTCGTGGGTTTTTATAAGGATTTGGTGCAGTATGAAAATCTGGTCTATGGTGGATTTTTCAGGTCTGAAGCCGCATTGATAAGATCCAATAATATCATTGACTATTGACTTCAGTTGTGTACACAGCATGCTGTATAACACTTTATGTGCGATGGAAAGGAGACTTATTCCTCCATAGTTGTCACATATCGTCTGGTCTCCTTTTTTATGCACGGGACACAGGATGCTGAGATTTCAATTATTGGGCATGCCTTCTTCTATACAGATTGTACTAATCAGCTGGTGCATGCTCCTTACCAGCATCTGACCACCAGTCTTGAATAGTTCGTCTGGTAACCCATCGGCATCTGCTGCTTTATTAATCTTCATGATTGTTATTCTGACCTCATCATGGCTATACATTCTATTCCGTCATCTCTTATTTGTTCTCGCGTATCTTTTTCACCGCCACTATTTGATACCAGACGCTTTTTAAAATGATCCTTCCAGCTGTTTGTATCTGTCGTCAGGTTTTCATGTTCATCTCTACAGGAGGATGTACCTGCAGAAAAATACGGCTATACAAAATTTCGTACCAATCGGAATATATGTAGGGGCTTTGGTGCACCGTTTACATTAAATCGGGCGAATATATGGGAGCTACATCTATATCTGAACCGATTTTCATGAAACTTAACACACGCCATTCTACACTTAATTCAGGACGCTAATGACGAAATGTGGGGGCTTATGTACAATATCGTAAATAAAATCGGACGAAAATATATATGGGAGCTATATCTAAATCTGAACCGATATTTCTCAACCTCAATATGGTTCGCCCTTGCTCCAAATAAGTGCACTGTGCCAAATTTTATACAAATTGGATAACAAATGCGCCCTGTACTTTGTTTACTAGTATACATACACAGACCGACAGACGGACGCATATGCGTAAATCGACCTGTACCACAGAGTGGTGAAGGCTATAGTTATTATTTTTGCCAAAAAGTTTGGAGGTCTTGGCACGTTTTTCAACCGAATTTCCTGTAATTTGATTTTACGGGTCCTCATGGAGCGTAAAATCTTTCTATCCTAAATTATCAATACCGGTTTGCTTTTTGGATAGCTTCCATATATCCAAATTAAGTATTTGGTCCACTCACCCCCTAAATATTAACCGATCTTTACCGAAAACCAGTAAGGAAAGTAGTATAGTCGGACTGGGCCGACTATATGATACTCTTCACCACTGCAAAATTTCGTGCAAATCGAAAGATATATAGGGACTTTGGTACACTATTTACATAAAATCGGACGAAACTATATATGGGAGCTATAACTAAATCTGAACCGATTTTCACGAAACTCAGCACACATCATTCTAGACTTTATTTAATACGTTGTGCCAAATTTCGTGCAAATCGAAACATATATAGAGACGTTGGTACACCATTTACATAAAATCGGATGGAACTATATATGGGAGCTATATCTAAACCTGAACCGATTTTCACGAAACTCAGCAAACATCATTTTAGACGTAATTTAGTACGCTGTGCCAAATTTCGTGCAAATCGAAAGATATATAAGGACTTTGGTACACCATTTGCATAAAATCGGACGAAACTATGTATGGGAGCTATATCTAAATCTGAACCGATTTTTCCCAATTTCAATAGGGTTCGTCCTTGAGCCAAACAAATGAGCTGTACCAAATTTAATCTTAATCGGATTATAAATGAGACCTGTACTTTGTTTACAATTTAACACCAACAGACGGACGGACATGCATAAATCGATTAAAAAATGATTCTATGCATACTCTCAAAAGGATCCATGTGTCTATCTCGTTTCCTTTTGCATGTTACAAACATATACACAAAGACATAATACCCTTACCACAGTGTTGTGAAGGGTATAACAATAGGGGTCTTCATTGGCCAGAACCCATCCTACATGCAAAATTTCGTAAAGTTTGGTCCATAACTGTGGCCTGTATCGTGTTTACAAATTATAATGGACCGACGGACGGACACACATGTCAAGATCGACTCAGCTAGTCAAGATATAACGATCGGTATACTAGAAGGTGGGTCTGTGACTAATATTCTTGGGGTTGCACAGAACTATTATACCCTGACAACATAGTTGTGTAGGCTATAAATATAAGTTCCAAATTTTAAAGCTCTTCTCGAAATTGTGCAATATTTATCGTGATTTTTTACTGACAGACAAACGGGCATTGCTTAATCGACATGGTAGTGTCTCAATCAGACATTTCGAACTATATTTCATGGTGATGTTATTTAGTATCCCTTTCGAACACTTCCTCAAAATTGTCGCCGAAAAAGTTTTCACTGTAATCGATTTAACTCGACTTTGTGGCATTTTTTTTAAACTACAGAACAGCCATCAATGTCCACCTCCCATTATTCTATTACCTCCCCCCAACTAATATCCTTCAGCAAAAATCAAATAAATTTGTATCTAAATTGTTTGACCATTAAAAGCTTATGCACAAATTCCATAACAAATAAATTGTAAAGGGATCAAAAAATGAAGAAAAAATTAAAAAATCCGAACACCCGAAAAGAGATTTCAACTTAATTTCAATCACAACATGAACAGGCATGATTCACTGAAGAACATATTTATGATATCGTAAATGAAATCTATCAGCACTTCTGATGATATGACAAAGAGAGGGACGCCGACAGATGCTGGAGCTGCTAGCGCTGGTGCTCCTACAATTGTTGTGGCTGTTATTTGAAAAAAAAAAAAAAATGGTGTGGAGGTTAGTAGTGTACCAAAAAAATCCCATTTAATTCCAATGGCCTTATCAATGTTTATTTTACCATTACGATTGGGGTATTTCATTGAAGTGGTCCTGTTTCGGAGGTTATTCTTGTTTGCGTTGTTTTTTTTTGCATCTGTCGTAACCACTACCGTTTTCCATTCATTGGTACGTTTTTATTGGTGGTTGACACAAATGTAATATCACCATTAACCCACATCAAAATGGAGATTTTCTGGGGCAGTTGTTGATGGTTTTACTCACCAACAAAAAAAAAAAAACAAATCCATTTTATATTGATCTGTGAATACAGTTGTTGTTTTTGGCATGCTTCGCATCGCAAAAAAAAGGTTACTGATTTTAAATCGCATTTAAATTCACTTTGAACGAGACGACATGAAATGACAATCTGATTTAAAGGTTATACCCCAAAATCATTGGTAATTTGGGGAAACAGTTTGTAGTGGTGGTTGTTTAAAATGATATGACGTTGCAAGGAAAACAGTTGTTGGTGGAATGTGGGACTATACTTCTAAGTCCTACAATAAAAAATATATCCTAGAAGGAAACGATAAAAATTTGGTTGCAATCGAAGAAAGGTTGGCTATTTGGTGAACCATTTAGAAAATAAAGGGTAATCGATTAAGTGGTTTCAAAATATGGGACTGGAATTCGACTTTTGTCAAACTGAGTTGCCCCAAGATTTCGTTATGCTGTGAAATAATCGTCGTAGACCCATCGACCGTCCGCTTGTCTATCAATTATAATTTGTAAAGACGATACAGGACACAGTTATTGACCAATCGTCACGAAATGTAGGACAGGTTCTTACCAAAGAAAATCCCCAAAAACTAGTTTTGTCTGTTTTTCTGGTCACCACATTTATGGCCGAATACCACTGTTTTCATGAAGTTCGGTCAATATTTATTTATATCGGTTGTGTTGGGTATCATATGGTCGGCCCCGTCCGAATATACTGCTCCGCTCACGGGTTTAAATTTATTTGTTATTACCCAAGAATCAGATTTGTGAAATTATAGCCAAAAAATGTATTAATACTGAAAGAGGGTTATTTCAAAACTTGGACCTATATATACTGCCAGCCTTCTGGAACCCTTTATACAAAATTACAGACCCATCGGTATTCAAAACATCGAAAATGGGATGGCACCGTTCTGTGGGAGCTATACCAAACCGTAAACAGAAATTGATATTTTTTGTTAGGAAGATTTGATACCCCATAAGAATTTGAAAGATCAGCAAATTCTGAGGGACTGCCATCCCAATTATATGGGCGTGTTCCGGAAACAAATATCAATGATAATCGAATATGTTAAATGCCTCTCAAATTGGCGTTAAAAGGTAAACCAATATCGATAATATTTAGTAGGAACATTTACTACAATACCACAACATACATACGACCATATAATTGGTATCAATTTAAAGGTATACCACTCCTCTTGGATATACTATCAACTACTTGGGTCTATGTCCTTCAGGAGTGCATATATATGCTATAGAATACAAATTTTGTCATTTTTCACACAAAAGTCAGGGTCCATTTGACCCGCTAAATATTGACCGATCTTTATCAAAACATGCATGCTTATTCTTTGGCCCGATCCACTTCTCCATGCAAAAATTCGCGTTGTTTGGGTCATAATTGCGGCCTCTGGAGCGACCAGAAAAACCGACAAAAATTTAGTATTTGGTCCATTTCATCCCCTAAATATTAACAGATCTTTTCCTAAAACAATA
>NW_026880535.1:0-30550 GCF_032173495.1 Musca vetustissima
TATTGAAGACATTCTGCCATTAGATACATGAGCCTTTACAACATAAAATCCTCGGATCTTCTATAGACGAAAATTGTCTGGGCTTTGTGGATATTCTCTGCACTTCTACAATCTATTCTTCGGTAGAATACGATCTGCACTTCTGTGGAAAACATTTTGTGTAGAAAAATTTCTGTTTTTCTATAAAATAACTTCTTCTCTAGAAGAGAACTTCCGGCCTTTTTATAGAAATAAGATTTTCAGCACTTGTATAGAAAATATTCGGATCTAGAACAGAAGAATAAAACTATCTGGTATCCTATAGAGGAGATATTCATGACTTTCAAGGAATTATACACTGAAGTTTTACATTAGAGCCAAGGCTTGTGTCGTTTCGTTTTGCTGAAATATCTATTTATGCGTCGGTCGTTAGGACCCTATTTGGAATATTTTCCATTTTTAGCAATTAAAAAAAAAAAAATATATATATATATATATCACTCGTTTCGCGTTTTCAATTCCTATTTCTCGAAAATTCGTTACAGAGGAAGGCCTTCTGTTCGTCTTCAATAAAACTGGAACATCAGTTTTTATACCCTACACAACTATGTTGTCAGGGTAATATAGCATTGTGCAGCCCCAAGAGTTTGTAACGCCGTGAAATATTGGTCCCAGACCCACCTTTAAGTATACCGATCATATCTCGACTAGCTGAGTCGATCATATCTCGACTAGCTGTGTCGATCTAGACATGTGTGTCCGTCCGTCTGTCCATTATAATTTGTAAACACGATACAGGCCAGAGTTATGGTCCAATCTTCGCGAAATTTTGCATGTAGGATGGGTTCTGGCCAATGAAGACCCCTATTGATTTTGCTAAATATTGGTTAATATTTAGGGGATGAAGTTGACCAAAAACTTTATTTTTGTTTGATTTTCTGTTCGCTCCAGAGGCCGCAATTATGACTGGACTGGAACAATTTTACATGGATAAGGGGATTGGGCATGCCTGTTTTGATAAAAATTACTCCTGAAGGACATAGACCCCAGAAGTTGATAGTGTATCCAGAGGAGTGGTTGACTTTTAAATTGATACCAATTATATGGCTGTATGTACTCGGATGTGGGAGTTGCAATTAAATACAGATATCTACGTATTCAAATATTATTTAGTAACCCATTACCACAATAGAGGGCGGAAATATAACTCAGACCGCTTGGATATGTTCCATGATGTTCCAGTTATGGTTAAAGACAATGGATTAAAACTGAATTTTTTGTGTATTTTCGAGTCCACAATTATAAGACGAACATAACATAACCCACGGTGAAAGGAATCTAGAAAAGTAATTGGAAGGGCTGTACTGAATATTAGTAATAATCACAAAATATGTCAGTGTAAGGAAGAGCTGCTGGTGAGGGTGCAATTATCACGAAATATTGCCTAGACTCGGAATAAATATCCGCAGAAAGTTAGAGTTCCTTGGTGGTTGTGTAGAGTATTATATGGTCGGCCTCGTCCGACAATACTGCTCCGTTCGCTGGTTTGTAAATAATAATTCTGGCATTCTTTTAGTAGAATGTGGTGGAGTAATGAAAATAGGCTACTTCGAATAAAATTAGTAAAAACTTTTTTAATATAATTTTAAATAAATCATAGGTTTATTTAAAATTCCCAGGACAGATAAAGGTATACTTCTATGATAGTTGAATCGTCATAATAACTAAACTAAGTTGCTCATACAAATAAAAATATAAAATATATTAAGGGAACCCCACCCATTCTCGATTTTAATTTTTCAAGATTTTCAGTGGGCTGGTAAATCATTACCAATGCTTGTTAAGGTTTGTAACTTTGCACATATATATTTGAAGATTTAAAAGAGAAGAAAAATAATTTACAAAATATTTTTGTTATTGTTTTGTTGTGGTTTTTTGTAATTAAAGAGAAGTCCTTATTTTTGATGGCGGGCATGATAACTCCTCACTGGAACATCAGAGTCCGAAAATTCCAACGGTGTTAGAAAGAGTACATGTCTGCCTCTCGTATGAACTAGGATTATTGACTTCGCTCTAAAATTAACAAAATGGCGGACCTTTGAAAAAACATTTTTGGAAAATCGCCGATTTTTGACCAAAAACTAAGTTAAAAAATAAGGTAGATCTTCACCGATTGGCTTTATCCTAGTTCATACGATAGCTAAACACTCACAGAGAAACGTGTAAAAATTTGAAATCGATTGGATTATTAGTTTTTGAGTTATCGTACCCGCCATTCGCAAAAGAGAAAAAGCGTTTAAAGTTTGCCGTCACTTGATGCTGACACAATAAATCGGCTATATTTTCAAGAGTTCTTGAGATTTTCACTTGAAATTTTGTAGGGACATTCTTGATTTAGTGTAGATTCGAATTAAATAAAAAAAATGACCCCGAGAATGGGGGATCCCCTAAATTTCATTTTATTATCTGAATCTAAAAAGTAACCAATTTCCGAAAAAAGTATATATAAATTTTATATATATTTTTAAATTTGTTCATAATTAATTTACATTTATATTTTTCACTCTTTCAACTTACCATATATGTTGCAAGTTTACTTTCTGAAGGTATGACATTTGATGGTGAATAAAAAATTGGATCCATAGCAGCCGTATCTAAAATTGAAAAATATAAAATCAATTAAATCATGTGTAACAAATTATAATAATAATAGGATGAGAATGTACTAAATGTTTGCAGTATTTCCGAATATATGTAAATATGTATGTACGAATATTTTAAGGTTTCCACACCTTACTCTCCAACCACTATGATTTTAAGGGACCGAGGCACCACAAATACATTAAAAATATCGACACGGGTATTAAATTTGCGGTAAAATTTATTATCCCTAGAGTCATGTCTTTTATTATTTTAATTTTATAATTAAATGAAATCACATAACATAAATTTGATTAAATTCGAAATAAATTAAAAATATAATAAACAGTTAAATAGTTTAATAAAAAAATCAATTAAAGAAAACTTTATTTAATTGCAAATCATATTGATATGATTTCCATCACTTCGCCACCACCTAACTGCCTATCTACCCCATAATTATAAATTATTTTTATTATAAATTATCAATAATTGTATTTAACCTGTGGCAATAGTTAATGGGCGTTGTTAGCCTAGATACGTTTGGTTTTAATAAAAAACAAAACAAAAATATAATTGCCAAAGAATATTAATATGAACACGCAATAATAATAAAATAATACGAGAAATATTCAATACCGTGTTTATTTTTTTTTTTGCTGACACAGTTATTGAACCTGGTGGTGTGGTGGGACATGGTGCGCAGTTGGTTTTAGGTGGCGTCTAAATAAATTTCCTCACACATGCAACAATGTCAATGCATTGCATTTTGTTTTTTTCTCCATATGGCTGCTGCATGCATGTATGTGTTATTTATAAATCATATTAACAAATAAACGCAATATTATTGTTTTGTATATAAAATTTATTTTTTAAAAATGTATAGCACTTGAGTGTTAATTATAAAAAAAAACAATATAAATAAAAGGTAGGAATTTTTTCAAAATGCTTTAAAAGCAAACCAATTAATTGTCTTGAGATTATAATATTGCAATGAGAATCACATCATAATTATATTGTTACAATATTCTTTAAAAATTTAAAAAGTCTTTTTTCAAGCATTGTTATACCCTACACAACTATTTTGGTATTATAGTTTGTGCAGCCTCAAGAGTTTGTAACGCCGCGAAACACATTCGTCTGTCCATTATAATTTGTAAAGACGATACATGGATCAATCTTCACGAAATTTTGCATGTAGAATGGATTCTGGCCAAAGAAGACCCCTATTGTTTTTGGTATATATCGCTTTATATTTAGGAGATGAAATGGACCAAATACCTAATTTTTGTCGGTTTTTCTGGTCGCAGTTATGGTAGAGGCCGCAGTTATGGTCCGAACATCGTGAAATTTTACATGGAGAAGGGGATCGGGCCAAAGAATAAGCACGACTGTTTTGATAAAGATTGGTCAATATTTAGCGGTTCAAATGGACCCTGACTTTTGTATGAAAAATGTGAAATGTGAAAAAAAATTTATTCTGGGGCGTATATACATGGGATCTGACCAAATACTTAGAGCGGCTGTTTAGATGATGATCGGTCAAGATTTCGAGGGTCAAATCAACCAAAACCTAAAGTGACCAATTTTTTATTTTATGGAGTAAAAATTCACTTCAAGAAAAAAAATTTTGGAAAATATGCCAGGGTTAGAAAGTTGAGTTGTTGATCTATAATCGATAAAAAGGGTGCCCAGACTCAGAATACAGAACCGCATAAAGTTAGCTTTTTGTGGTAATTGTGTAGGGTATCATATGGTCCACTCACTTTTTTTTTTTGAGATTTAAATATTCTTATTCCGATTAGAGGTCAGTATAAATTGTGTAGGGTATCATATGGCCGGCCCCGTCCGACTATACTGCTCCACTCACTTTTTTTGTGAGATTTAAATATTCTTATTCCGATAAGAGTTCAGTAGCACCTCTTCTTTATACTGACATATTTTCCGAATATTACATATGTTCAGTACAGCCTTTCTAATTACTTGTTCAGATTCCCTTCATCGTGGGTTGTGATGTACGGCTTTCATTTGTGGTCTATAGATCGACTCAAAAAAATAAGTTTTCGGTCCACTTCCTCCCAAAATTAGTATCTCATCATCACCGAAAATTATAGGGGTTGTTCTTGACCATAACCGGAACATCAGAGAAATTTTCAAAGCGATCAGCTCTATATTTCCGCTCTCTAGTATGGTAATGGGTTACTAAATAATATCTGAATACGTAAGTATCTGTAAATATTTAAGTGTAACTCCCACATCCGAGTTTATACGACAATATAATTTGGTAGCAATTTAAAGGTCAACCACTCCTCTTGGATATACTATCATCTTCCCGGGTCTTTGTCCTTCAGGGGTAAATATATACGTTATAGAATACAAATTTTGTCATTTTCACACTAAAGTTAGAGTTTATTTGAATGGCTAAATATTGACGCGATCTTTATCAAAACATGCACGTTTATTCTTGGGATCGATCCCCTTCTCCATGCAAAAAATCGGGGCTACACAAAGCTATAATACCCTGACAACATAGTTGTGTGAGTTATAAAAGCATTCTTTAAAAATTTGCGTAAATTTTTGAAAAAATAACCTCAAGAATCCCCTCTACATTTTAAAAAAGGTGCATCCGCATTTTTTTATATTGAAAGCACGCATTTTCTTATTTTCCTATTGTAAAAAAATGTGAATCCGTATTCTTTGACCGCTTGTTTCTATATGAAGGAGTTACCAGATCGAAAATTTAACATTTAACTTGTGTTCATAACAGGCTAAGCTCTTTTCGAACTGACCTCGTATATGGTTTAGCCACTAGAACGAATATTTTAAACTTTTGTTAAATCTTTTTCCATTTAATTTCCTATTAATATAATTTTTGGGGGTCACGTGGATGTGAGTGAATTTTGTCATAATTTCATCACATTTCGTTAAAAAAAAACATTAAAATAAATAAACGCCAATTTATGGCATCTATTTGATGTTGAAGGAAGCTTGTGTTTATTATTCTGTTTTTGTTTTTTTTTCTCAAGAAATGAAACAAAAATAAAATGATTTTCGAAATAAATGAAAGTGATTTTGTTTGAGAAGAAAAAAAAACAAAACCAAATGTTTATATCTTCCCTCAACCCGTCCATCGACCTCAGCCTCCCCCATCATCAACAAATAATTGAAAAAAAAAACTTTCTCTGATATTCAAAGTATTCCCAAAAAAAAAAAAAAAAAAAATGAACTGACAGACACACATACGCAACCACTAACAAAAGACTGAGATATGGAGATAGAGAATGGGAGAGATGAGAAACCGTTTCATTTCAATGTTAATCAAATGACCATGATACCAATTTGTTTTTCATGTTTCACTCTCTATCTCTCAAAAAGTGCATATATATGGGTGGTGTAAAGGAGGTGGGTTGGAAATCGTTAGTGAGGGAGAGAGAAACAGCGGAGACTACTTGCAGATAATGACCTTGAAAAATCTTCAAAATAAAAAAAATATTACTTTTATTTTTTTCAATTTTTTTTTAATTTTTTATTAAACAGTGTTTCTCTTTTCACTCGTTTTACGTTTTTTTTAGTTATTCCTTTATTTATTTGTTTCTATTAATTATTGCAATTGAATATATACATTTCAACGCAGTAAATAGGTATGCGGTAATGTTTGTGTGTACAATTGATTAGATTGTTTATCAAGTACAAAAATATGATTTCTGTCTAACCTCTACTGGGCAGATGTCTAGAACAAATTAATCCCATACTGAAATTTGTTGTGGTGATAAATAAAACAACGACAATAACAAAAAAAAAATGCAAAAATAAATAAAAACAATCGGAGATTGATTAAATGTCGGACAATTTAACCTTGAATTTTGTTTTTATTTATGTTTTTTGGGTAAGCAATGAAAATATTACGTTATAATTTTTAGGTGAAATTTCTTGCGATGAATAATTGGTATATCATCGCAAGAAATTGGGATATCAGATATAGAAAAAATAGTATAGTCGGACGGGGCCGACCACACGATACCCTACATAACCATCACGGAACTCTAACTTTCTTGGGATGTTTATACCGAGCCTGCACAATATTTCTTGATAGTTGGACCCTATTGTCCGATTAGAGTTCAATAGCATCTCTTCTTTACACTGACATATTTTCCGAATATTACTAATATTCAGTACATCCCTTCTAATTTATTGTCCAGATTCCCTTCATCGTGGGTTGTGTTGTGATGTTTGGCTTATTATTGTGGCCCATTGATCGACTCGAAAAAAAACACAAAAAACAAATTAAGTTCATCCAAAAATTATAATCTGATCATCACCGAATTATGGGAATTAGTACCGTTATATGGGGCTACCCCGATCAATATAGATAATTTTAGGTAGGGAGATTTTATATTCAGTGAAAACCCAACATATAAATTTTCAGATAATTAGTTTGAAACCCCAGTAGGGAGAAGACCAAAGTCGGATTATTTTAGTTTTATCTGTCGATCGGACTATGCATCTAGAGTGGATCCGCAATATCGGATTTGATGCCAACATAACACATCGTGAAAATTTTTCCAAACCTAGATCAAGTCTGAAGATGATGCCCGAAAAAACTGCAATAGGGTGCACAATTTTTTTTTGTTCAGTGCCCTTCAAGTAGCTTGTAAAGGTTTCCCATTATAATTGACTGTAATATGATATTTTTGTTCTGCTGTTAGTCCACATCTAGGCTTGTGACAGAACATTCGTCCCATAAGCTGAGCTTAAAAAAGATTTCCAAGCGCTTCGGTCTTTTGCGCAGTTTTTCCAATTTGAAAAACCATATTCGGCAATGTTATCTTCCACTTAATCTTTCCATTTTATTCGTGGCCTTCCCCTTCTGCGTGAACCATCAGCTGGTTCGCTTTTATATGCCTTCTGGGCTTCATCCATTCTCACAACATGACCTAGCCAACGTAGTCGCTGCAGCTCAATACGTCTAACGTCGATGTCCGAGAATATCTGGTTCAACTTATGGTTCTTTCGACGGTGATATTCACCGTCAACGCAGATCGGCCCATAGATCTTTCGGAGAATTTTTCTCTCAAACACTCCAAGAGCTGCCTCATCTGCTTGCGCAAGTACCCATATAACAGCATCCACAGCAGTAGGGTAGTAACAGCATGGGTAGTATCAGCGTCTTGTAGAGGGTGAGTTTGGTCTGGTAGGAGGAGGCCTTGCTTTTGAGTTGTTTGCTCAGACCATAGTAGCATCTGTTGGCCTCACTATCCTTCTCCGAATTTCAAAACTGATGTCATTCGTTTTATTTATAGCGATACCAAGGTATATAAAATCTTTGACTACCTCGAAGCTGTAGTTCTCAAGTTCCACAGTTGGTCCGAGTCTACTGGACGTCTTGCGCGTTGATACCATCAACTTGGTCTTCTCGCCGTTTACTGCCAGACCCATTTTGGCAGACTCCTTCTCAATTTGTTCAAGGGTGGCAGTTACCGCTCTCAGTGTTCGACCCATTATGTCGATGTCATCGGCGTAGGCGAGTAACATGTGTTGTTTGGTGTACAGAGTGCCATTTTTGGGTATGTGGTATGTGTCGATGTGTTTTTCGTGGGTTTTTTCCAGGATTTGGCGCAGAGTTAAAATTTGGTCAATGGTGGATTTGCCAGGTCTGAAGCCACATTGGTATGGTCCAATAATGTCATTGACCATTGGCTTTAGTCGTTCACACAGTACGGTGAATAGCACTTTATATGCAATGGGAAGGAGACTTATTCCTCTATAGTTGGCACATATCGTCTTGTCTCTTTTTCTGTGCACGGGACACAAGATGCTGAGGTTCCGAACATTGGGCATGCATTCGTCTAGCCAAATTGTACTAATTAGCTGGTGCATGCTCCTTACCAGTATCTGACCACCAGTATTGAATAGTTAGGCTTGTAACCCTTCGCGCCTGATGCTTTATTATTTTTCAGCCGATTGATTGCTATTCTGACTTCATCTTGGCTAGGTGGTATACACTCGATACCGTCATATATTATTGGTTCTGGGGTATCCTCTTCACCGCTACTATTGGATACCAGAAGTTTTTCAAAATGCTCCTTCCAGATCCTCAGCACGCTGTCTGTATCTGTCACCAGGTTTCCTTCTTCATCTCTACAGGAGGATGTACCTGCACCAAAGTCTTCGGTTTGGTGTTTTACCCGTTGGTAGAATTTTCGGACTTCATTCTGACTCTCGATTTGCTCACCTCTAGGTACATCTTCAGTATAACGGTAACTTACGATTTTTTTCAAAGATTTTGAAAACGTTTTCCAAACCTATTGATTGTAATTTTATATTTCGAATTCTCATTTGGGCAACAAATGTCTCAGCTAAAAGAAAAAACTAATCAATAAATATTGGTCCACTTCTAGGTGTATCCTCCATATAACAGTAACCTTAAATATTTGATATTTTCAGATTTTTGGATCTATTTGAAATTTAAAATTCTGATGAAGTTTCAAAAAGATAAATTTTGGTATCCCCTATGGCATTTTTGAAGATGTTGGGGAAGTTTTTAAATTAAAATGGCTGTATTTTTACATTTGGGATTTATATGGAGAATAAAATTCTTCTATTAAATGTGGTTGAAAGCTTATATATACATCGTGTGCTAATAATTACGTGGGAACGTGATTGAAGATATCACATATATTTTTTCGATTTCAAAATTAAGTTATAAAATTTAAGACACGTCTTTTTCAGTTTTGTACGACACAGTCAATTATTTTCTACATTTAATTAAATGTGACGTTATAACTAAATAAAAAATAAACACCCTTGCTATAAAAAAAAATACAATAATAATAAAAACAATTGAAATAAACATTGAAAAAGTGGCAACAACCACAATTTTACAAAGATCATTATCACGTTCAATGAAAGCATTAAAAAATAGAAAAAAAAGCAAATAAAAAATGAAATAAAGAAAATAAATTGTTACGTCACACTTTATCAAATGTAAAGTGGCGAGTGAGTGTCGTGGCTAGGCTACAAAGTCTACATTGAATTGTCCAACAGTTGACGTTTTGTTGGTTGTTCCTACCACAATGCATTCATCCATCCACTCATTCGCTCAATCCCATCCCATCAATTACATGACGTTGTAATTTTTTTTTTGTAATCGCAAAGTCAAGTGAAATTGTTTTCTCAGACATTATGAAAAAAAACGAACCAAACACACATCTAAACTACTTAATGCGGGGGTTTGAAATGTTTGTTGGGGGCACGAAAAGTGTTCGAAACAAACATTTCAAAGTGGTCGTAATACGACGTCTTGAAAATTATGAAAATACGAAATAGTTGGTCAATGAATGTCACACTCATTTTAATAATGTGTATGTGTGTGTTGTTAAATAATAATAAAAAAACTAAATAAATATTTCAACGCACAACAGAAAATAGTTGTATATTTGTTGTAGGTTTTTTAATGTATATATGTTTACAGTTGTGGAAAAAAGTATGTTGGCAAAAAAAATATATTAATTGGCAAGCAACAAGTGCCAATTGAGAAGTCTTCAATCTGACATATAGATATCCCTAATAGGATTTAAGCCAAGAGCCAATTAGTTGTTAAAAAAATATTATTTTAAAAAATAAAAAGGAGGCTAACTTCTGTCAAATTGAATTTTTTTATAGGGGAGAGGGGGGCACCTTTGAACACTTTTTGCTTTCAAGCCTTATAAAATTTTTTATTTTATAATTTTTGGTTTGTTATAAATTTTAACTAATACGTACATATGTAACCTTTAAAATGAATACACATATGAAATACTATAAGCTTGATAAATATATTTTATTACTGTTTTAATGGACGAACTCAAAGTGTTCAAAACTGCCCCCCCAGGGGGGCAGCTTTGAACAGGGGTTGGCATTTTTGAACGACATGGTTTTTTACAGTGTTTATGTTCAAATATGTACGTATTTTATTCATACATATCAGAAATGCATTAATTCATTAAAAAATATATAAAAAATGTTCAAAATTTAAAGAATTTAGATCAAAAGTTATTAAACATAAAATGACTTAAAAACAAAAATTAATATGGTGAAAAATACAGTTAATTTCGTAATCTTATTTTCCCATTTGAAATTTTGATAAATCGAAGCGAAAAGTTAAAAAATCCTTTTTTTACCCGAGTTTAATGGGCATGTTCAAAGGTGCCCCACCCATGGCATTTTACGGAAATTTAAAATAACTTTTTTTGTAATAAATATATATGAAAGAAATTACATTAGTTATGTTTGAAATGATTGTTGGAATGCAAAAAATTTGCTTGGCGAAGGAAAACAATCACAGTATTCTTCCTGCGCCCTTACAACCAAATGAATAAAAGTTTACAATGACACTGAGAAAACATGGTCACCCATGCAAAATTTTTCGACAACTGAAAAATCAAGTCAAAGTGGTTTACGCATATAGAGAACAAGATTGCCATATACAAAAATGTGGTTGCGGGTCGGAAAAATATTAAACCAAGTTTTTTTGAGCGCTGTTCAAAGGTGCCCCACGTTCAAAGGTGACCCCCTCTCCCCTACCATCTACCATAAGAATGGATAGCCAAAATACCTAAAATTTGTCGAGACTTTGAGATGAGAACTATGCTGGAGAAAACGAAATACCAAACTACAGAATTGAGATTAGACCTGAATGTCAACGAAAATATTGCGTGACTTTTTGTGAAGAAGTTATTTAATCACTAAGGTGCCAGCATGATAAATTACAGACACTTCGTACCACATAATTTACTGAAAATTAAGTGTTCCGTTAAATGGATTCCATGTAAAGACGTAGACGTAGATATTGAAAAGATGTGGAAAGATTTGCCACACACTGAGAACCTAAACCTAAATGTTATTTATTTGGTTGAAATTCCGAACTTATTGAATAGTAGGGGTACTATTGTATGGCGGTACTTCGCAACTTGAACCAATACAGATCTAGATCTTCTAATGAGATTTTCTATCCAATGAGAATTTGGTTGTTAAATGGAACCAAACTCCCTTGTGGCCCTGATTACAGCAGTATACTTCTTTTTTGTGGAAATCGGTATATCCGGAGATATGGGTCTCCAAAGTACTGTCGCGTAGCCGTAGTTAAATTTTTGCAACCTGTGTTTTAGCCGCTTTTAATTGAGGGATCTCGCTGAATTTTGGAGACCCATATCTCAGAAAGTATGGACATATTTGATATGAATATTAAATTTTTGTAATCAGGGCTTCAGATGTCTTAAAATGATACCCATATTACAATTGTGAATTTGAACTTTGGAGGTCCATATCTTCGGAAATACCGATTTCCACAAAAAAGAAGTATACTGCTGTAATCAGGGCCCCAAGAACTACATGTGAAGAGCTAGACTTAAGCTCTTTTTACTTGTTTTATTAAATTTTTACATAAAATTTTCAACCACTATTTTTTATATTATCGGCAATAACTCTTAAGTTTATGAGCATTCGCAAATTTCTGAACACAATTGATGTTATAACCATTAAAATTTCTTCTGGCACTGCTCTGAAACTCATTTTTTGTTAAATTAAGATTTGTATCAGAACTTAAAATGTACTTAAAGCAATTTCAAAATGAACAACTCATTTATATCGCTCATTTGCTGCAACACAGCAAATTTCTAATAATTTTCACTCTCATTATAATCAAAAATTCCATCTGTTTAGTTGATCTCAAGTTCATATTAATAGTTTGACCCATGTCAATGTTATATAACATTATTCAAATATAAATTATATTCACAGAAATATACAATTTTGACTTTGGCCTCATGACCTCAGAAACCCCGGACCATAATGATATAATATTTTACTGGAGTAAAGCTTTTTTGGATTCCTGGCTCAATGTACCTGCCTACTATTTCGTACTTTTTTGTTCTATTCGAAGTATCAGCTCTTCCTTATCGTTCAATATATACTACTAAACATACACGGCGAAGTTCAAATATTTCAAATTCACATACAACATTTCAATATTATTCCATTTTCCAAAGTGTGAAACCACTGAACCACATATTACTATTTTCAAATATATAACACTACTTGATGCATACTTTTACGCACCAGTGTAAAACGAAACATTAACATGAAACACACAATATTTTCAGTAATCATTAACAATGAATTGTCATTGGTGACGACGACGGCGTCGTCAGCAACAACATTAATTTGTCAAGTTGGTCAGCAACAATCGGCGATGACGACTACAAAAATGACAATAATAATAACAAAAACAACAAACTTATTAACAAAACGTTTGTAAAAATGTGTGCGGAGGCATTTGTATATCTGTAATTACTGTCGTCTTGTGTTTATTGCGTTATTTCAATTTAATGTTTCTTTACAGGCCTCGTGTAGAGAGTAGGTCGTTGAGTCAGCTGCACCACAGCGATTTACGCTGTGTCAATGTTTTCGTTTGTTTGTTTTTTTTTTGTTAAATTGTCCAACGCCTTCGACGTAATTTGTTTTATTAACATACACTACACATACATACATTTACGCTACAACAACAAGAAAATTCACTTGATTGTCCGTTTGTCATCTGGTGCAGTGTCGTAAAACAACGTAGTCATACGCAATTGCCTTCTCCGACTGATTGTGGCCAGAAAGAAAGACAGAAATGACAACAACCAAAGGCAAAACCGAAGAAAAAAATACCCGACTGCTCCGTGTACACGCAGTTTCAATGATTGTTTATAACTGAGAGATACAATGTCTACACATATATACATTTTTTGTTTAAATTGTTTTATTTTTCTTATTTACTTTTTATAAGAGATCAAATAAAACAGAGAAAGGGAGAGAGAGAGGGGCGGGCGAAGAAAGTATTAAGCGAGAGAATGTTTATTTTGATATTTTTTTATTATCAATTTTCCGCTGTTAATTCGGATTAAAGTTCTCTCAGGTGATCTTTGTGCTCTCAATCACACTCGTTCCCCTCTAGTCGTTGTTGTTGGTTAGTCTCTCTCTCTCTCTACAACTGTTGTTGACAGTAATTGTTAGTACGTACTACGTTTTCGTTCTTATTTTTTGTGTTGTTCGATTGTATGTGTGTGTGTGTGTTAACCTAAATTGATTAAATGAACGAACAGAGAAAGGTGTGAGACTGCCAGGTAAATATAAACAATACAAATGAATATATTTTTCTTGCTGTGTTTGTTATTATTGTTGTTTTCTTTATGCCGTATATATGAATGAGAAGAATAAAGAAAGTCAAAATAATTAGGCCGGCCAGAGAATGCAGTATTTTAGCCTATATAGTATAGATATACTATTAATAAAACAAATAATATCGAGTTCAATCAAGTACAAACGGGTCTTCGAAGTACATGAATTTCAAAATGTGTTTTTTAATTAAAAAACGAAAAGAATAGGAATAAAAGTATATATAAATGGAAAATCCCGAAGATATTCCATTTACCCATCATTATACCCTACACAACTATGTTGTCAGGGTATTATAGCTTTGTGCAGCCCCAAGAGTTTGTAACGCCGCGAGAAATATTGGTCCTAGACCCACCTTTAAGTACACCGATCATCATATCTCGAGTAGCTGTGTCGATCTAGACATGTGTGTCCGTCCGTCTGCCTATTATAATTTGTAAATACGGTACAGGCCATAGTTATGGGCCAATCTTCACAAAATTTTGCATGTAGGAAATGAAGACCCTTATTGTTTTTGGTAAAGATCGGTTAATATTTAGGGGATGAAATGGACCAAATACTTAACTTTTGTCGGTTTTTCTGGTCGCTCCAGAGGCCGCAACATCACGAATTTTTACATGGAGAAGGGGATTGGGCCAAAAAATAAGCATGCCTGTTTTGATGAAGTTTGGTCAATATTTAGGGGGTCAAATGGGACCTGACTTTTGTGTGAAAAATGATAAAATTTGTATTCTATAGCGTATATATTTACTCCTGATGGACATATACCAATCACTCCAAGAGGAGTACCTGGCCTTTAAATTGATATAAATTATATTATCGTATATACTCGGATGTGAGAGTTACACATAAATATTTACGGGTGCTTACGTACTACTGAGATATTATTTAGTAACCCATTACCACACTAGAGAGCGGAAATATAGCGCTGATCGTTTTCAAATTTTGCATGAAATTCCAGTTATGGTCAAGGACAACGCCTATAATTTTCGGTAATGATCAGATAATAATTTTGTGATGAATTGGACCGAAACTTAATTTTTTGTGGTTTTTGAGTCGATCTATAGGCCACAATTGAAAGCCGAATATCACAACACAACCCGCGGTGAAGGGTATTTGTACTCAGAATATAGAACCGCAGAGAGTTACATTTTCGTGGAAGTTGTGTAGGGTATCATATGGTCGGCCCCGTCCGACTATACTGCTCCGCTCACTAATTTTATTCCTATTATTTTGTTTTTAATAAAAAAAAATACATTTGGAAATTCATGTACTTCGAAGACTCCAAATTGTCAGAAATGGATTTGGTCACCTATTTAGCCATAAGGCTGGAGGTATTAAAATACTTCTATATAGCTCTAGTAATTATCTTGTTCTAATGGGGTCAGATAAGGCTGGCTTTTGGAAATTTTTAGAACGGCTTGAAAAGAACTAAAAAGTACTAAATGTGGTACCACTGGTATTTGGTGCATCTAGAACTCTGAAATTTGGATTGAGGGTCATTGATGGAATGTAGAATAGATGTAGCAAAGAGGTTTTTTGACATTCGATCTATAAGTATCCGAAAAGTCTAAAATGTACTAAATTTGGTACAATTTAGTAACTGATCTCAAAAACTTGAAATTTGGAATGCGAATTATGTTTGAGAAGTAGGGTCGATATAAAGAGATGATTTTGAAAAGTTTACCAAAAATATAGTACCATTTTGGTACCTTTCGTGCACACAGGTACAGATTTCCAAAACTACCTACATATCGCTATCGTACACACCGACGGTAATGTTGGACCAAATACCCAGCCTTATCTGGTCTAAAGAGGTCAGATAAGGAAATTCGGACTAGAATGGCTTGAAAAGTACTAAGTGTGGTACCACTTATATTTGGTGCAGCTAGAACTCTGAAATTGAGGGTCATTGATGGAGTAGAGAATAGATGTAGCAAAGTGGTTTTTTGACATTCGAACATAAAGTATCCGAAAAGTCTAAAATGTACTAAATTTAGTACAATTTAGTAGCTGATCTAAAAACTTAAAATTTGGAATGCGAATTAAGGTTGAGAAGTAGGGTCGATATAAGGAGATGATTTTGGAAATTTTACCAAAAAATATAGTACCATTTTGGTACCTTTTGTGCACATAGGTACAAATTTCCAAAACTACCACGAAAGGTACTAATTTCGTGAATATAATTTAAAATTTAAAGATTCCACATCCATCCATTCCTCCAAATTCAAATTGTACCAAATTTAGAACCGTTTAGTACTTTTCGTATATATGGTACTAAATTTGGTACAATTTGAATTTGGAGGTATGGATGGAGCTGGAATCTTTAAATTTGAAATTAACGTTACCGTCGGTGTGTACGATAGCGTTATATAGGTAGTTTTTGAATTTTGTACCTATGTGTACGAAAGGTACTAAATGGTATTATATTTGGTAACATTTGGATTTGGGTTAATAAATAGATCAGGAACAATGAAATTTGGACATAAGATTACTATTGCACTGTAGAACTGAAATATGTTGGTAGTTTGGGTATGCTTTTGTGTACTAAATCTTTACACAATTTGAATTTTTGGTGAACCAATATAGCTGGAATCCTGAAATTTGGAGTTAGGATCATTGTTGAGGTGTAGGTTTCTTTTACGTAGGCAGGATAGGAAATGGTACTAAATTTGGTACTATTTGGATTTAGGTGAACCAATAGAGCTGGAACACTGAACATTTGGAAATAAGATTATTAATGAAGTGTAGGATTGAGGGTTTAAATGTAGTTTTGGAAATTTTTTACTTATGGGTACTAAATGGTACAATATTTGATACAATTTGGATTTAGAGCTGGAATAGTAAATTTTTGAAATTATGATTACTGTTGGAATGTAAAATTGAAGTATGTAGATAGTTTTGTGAATTCGTTACTTATGTGTACTAAATGGTACTAAATTTGGTACAATTTTAATTGGGATTAAGTTATGTGGGGAGTTTGGGAAATTTGAAGTAATGTGTACTAAATGATACCAAATTTGGATTTGGGTCACTAATGCACAAAATAGTACGATAGCGGTGATGATTATCTCTCACTTATGCTCTCGCGCACTTACTCTCAATTTTGTTCTGTTCAACACTGATTTGGGTGACCCGATAGAGTTGGGATCTTAAAATTTGAAGTTAGGAAATTTTTGAAATTCGTACTAATGTGTATTAAATATTGTACAATTTAAATTTTGGGTGAACCAATAGAGCTGGAATCCTGAAATTTGAAGTTAGGGTCACTGTTGAGGTGTAGTAGTGGGATATTTAGCATGTTTTGGAAATTTGTACTAATCTGTACAAAATGGTGCCAAATGTGAATTTTGCGTGAACCGATAGAGCTGAAACACTGAATTTTGGAAACAAGGTTACTGTTGCAGTGTAGTATTGGGGTATGTAGGAAGTTTTGGAAATTCATACTTGGGGATACTAAATTGTACTAAATTTTGTACAATTTGAATTTTGGTTGAACTGACAGAACTGGAATTCTGAAATTTGGAATTAGGATCATTGTTGGGGTGTAGCATTGGGCTATGAAGAAAGTTTTAGAAAAACTTATTAATGTGTACTAAATGGTACCAAATTTGGATTTGGGAGAACCGATAGAGGTGGAATCTTTAAATTTGAAGTTAGAATCACTGTTGGGGTGTAGAATTAGGGTAAGTTTTTGAAATTCATACTTATGGGTACTAAATTTGGTAAAATTTGAATTTTGAGTGATCCTGAAATTTGAAGTTAGTCTATAGGATTGGGGGTATGTAAGAGGTTTTGTAAATTTGTATTAAATGACATTAAATTTGGATTTGAGTAAACTGATAGAGCTGGAATTCTAAAATTTGGAATTAAAATTGGGGTATGTGGGAAGTTTTTGGAAATTCGTACTTATGCTTGTTGAAGTTGGGAGTTATGGAAATGTATATTAATGTGTACTAAATTGTAAAATATTAGGATTTGGTTGAAATTTGAATTTTTTTTTTGAATAAATATTTCAAGAGTACAAAGGGTAATAAATGATACCAGATTAAGTATAAAGCTAGTTTTCTTTTGAGGCCAGATTTAGTGTATAGTCTTGAGATATGGACGTAGTTTTGGAAATACGTATTACAAGAGAATGGCACTAAAATTTTAATAATGGTTGGTATTGGTATTTAAATAATTCCCACATTCGCTAACAAAGTAGCAGGAGTGTGCTAGTAATCATTATATACTAAAGTAATTATATACTTATATACATGTATATAATTAATTTAGTATATAATAAAAGCTATGCGAACCTATGTTAAGAGATTTTTCACATGACAGTGTCCTCGATATATCAAAGTTCTAAAAATATAAATTACACCAACAAATGTGCTTCCAAAATAAAAAAAGAAAAAAAAAACGCTGGAACAAATTGGCCTAATTGCATTTATTTTTATACGTTTATACTTATCATCCCTTTTTTTTGTTGTTGTTATTGCTGTGATTGTGTGTGCACTTTGTTGTTATTTTTATTTGTGGGGGGCATTTTTGCAGTGTGTTCATTGCACTTTTCATAATTATGAAGAAATTGAAATTGCATTTGAAAAACAAAAACAAATATTGTTGATGGTGACGACGAGCAAAGTGGGTGCGAGTGGGGAGGGAGGCAGACAGGCTAGCTGTCAGAAAGGTTCATAGTTATTACGTAAAAATTCAATGACCCTATCGCTCTGTTAGTTTACATTTGTGTTTTTTGTAATAATCTAAAACGGCATGGTTGTATGTTCGAATAAATGCCATGTAAAATAAATGTTTTCATCATTGGGGCTGGGGTTGTGGGTCGGTGTACAAAACATTTTTTAACAGCTTATGGTGGCAAAACAAATCTTATTTTGACACAATGATGGAGAGTGAAATTTTTAAACTAATATTTTGGAGGTCAATATTGAGTCTTGGATTTTTAAATTATTTTGGAGGATAAATGGATACATTTTTTGAGGATAATAGTGAAATAAAACAATTTATGAAAATAATAGTGTAGTGGGATTAAAAAGAGCAAATTATCAAAAAAAAAAAAAAAAAAATTTGTTGGAAAAATGATTTTTTTTGCATTCACGACAAGATGCGGATTATTTAAATACACTTCTCGAGAGCAATCGTAGCTAAAACCTCAAAAATAAAAACTGTGGACTAGATGATGATGATTTCAAAAGCAAACGTTAATAAAACACACACAAAAAATATTATTTTTTATGATATATATTTTTATACCCTCAGCCTTATGGATAATGATACACTTTGTTACGCCAAAAAATTAGCCTCATCGAAATATTGTTTCAGATAATTTAAAGTCGATTTACAAAGTGCGTCTGTCTGGTGCGCACTATAACTATCGAAGGGAGTAACCGATTTCATCTAAACTTTGCACATCATAATATGTCTTCAAATCTTAAATCAAGTTTGAAGATGGGAAATATCGGTCCATTCTTTCTGGTCCCTCCTGGACCCCAAATAGTCAACATTTTATTGAAAACGTATTTCGTAATATCATTCGAACGGATATTCTGATTTGAATCAAACTTTGCAGTAGTGTTTGGCGGGTTATTTGGGATACCATTTGTATTTTGTTTTTGCAAAATAGTCAGGCTTAATCCCAGTTTGTTGTTTTTATAAAAAACAACTATTTATTAGTGGGGAATGTATGGCATTGTCCGCCGAGGGGTAAGGCAGGGAAGACTATAGTTTCGGATTTCGCCACTGATCCTCATCATACTGTTTGGTTTATTGCTTTAACTAGCAATGCCAACAACAACGTTATGTGCATTCGTCACAAAGTGACGACACATAGCAGTGGGAAATGTATTGTAGTTGTCTGTAAATGCCTTGTTGACCACGAAGTCAGGCGCCAACGAAACGAACTTCTCATTGGGGTCGTATCGCTGGTAACGTAAGAACTTCGAATTGTCACAAGAGACATTTGGGTTTGAAAGGTTTTTTGTAAAGAAGCTATTAATAGCTTCTGGGGAGAATATCCCAACAAAAAACTAAGGGAACTGATGAGGATCAGTGGCGAGATCCGAAACTATAGTCTTCCCTGCCTTTACCCCTCGGCGGACAATGCCATACATTCCCCACTAATAAATAGTTGTTTTTTATAAAAACAACAAACTGGGATTAAGCCTGACTATTTTGCAAAAACTTTGCAGATAATAATATTTTTTTTTCAATCCTAGATCAAGTTCGAAGATCACTCCTTTTGGTAACTCCCACACAAAATGTTGACATTTTGAAATTTTGGTAATTCAATATCAAACTAATCAAATCCCTTCTTTGATCCAAACTTTGCAAATCGTAAAAATTTTACCAAATCATGTACGAAGGGTGAGACCCATCGATCCACTACTTCTTGTACCTCCCCCCACAAAGAGCCAATATTTTAAAAAATTATTAATTTCATATTAAGTGAATCGAATGTCCAATTTGATTCAAACTATACACATCATAATAATTTTACCGAGGATTGGAACCATCTGTCCACTCCTTCTGGAACCTCCCCCATAAATTGTAACAATGTTGAAAATTTGTTCCTTCAATAGCAAACGAGTGGAATATCCAATTTCATCCAAACTTTGCACATCGTAATATTTTAAACAACCATAGATGGAGTCCCAGGGAGCCATCGGTCCACTACTTCTTGTACCTCCCCCCACAAAGTGTCAATATTTTAAAAATTTCTTATTTCCATATCAAGTGAATCGTATGTCCAATATGATTCAAACTTTGCACATCATAATACTTTTACCTTGGCTACACCAAATCCGAAGATAGGACCCATCGATCCACTCCTTCTGGAACCTCCCCCACAAATTGTAACAATGTTGAAAATTATTTACTTCAATAACAAACGAGTGGAATGTCCAATTTTATCCAGACATTGCACATCCCATCGGTCCACTCCTTTTAGTACCTCCTCCACAAAGTGCAAAATTTTTGAAAATTAGTTAACTCAATATCAAACGAATGGAATGATCGATTGGATCCAAACATTGCAAATCGTAATATTTTTACTAATCCTAGATCATGTCTGAAGATGAGACCAATCGATTCACTCCTTCTGGTACCTTCCTCACAAACATTCAAACATTTATTTATATTAATCAACCTCTTGTGGTACCTCTCGAGTTGTGTGTCACCGTCTTGTTGAAGCCACTTATTCTCCAAATAGCAGGAAAACACTCCAAATTTACTCCGGCAGAAGTAAGGGCCAATCACACCTTTCGACCAAAGTCCTGATACGACAATTTTCATTATTAAAATACCCTGCGAGTATGAAATGGGCTTCATTGCTGAAAAAAATTAACTTTGTTCGAACAATTGTCGTCAAGCACCCATTTCACATATTTACCACGTTGTGAAGTGTAGTTTTTGCGTGAGCTGGACTTTTTATGGATGTAGCCGTAAGATAGCTCGAATTCCTAAGAACCACGAGAAGTCGATACATTCGGGTCTTAGGCAACACTTTCGCTTACAGCACCGATTTCTTCAGAGGAAGAAAATTACGTACTGCTCTTCCACAGGAAGAAGAATACTTGCAGCTCTTTCACAAGAAGAGGAGTCCTGCAGCTCTTCCATAGCAAGATGTATACCTGCAGATCTTCCAAAGGAAGAGGAACGCCTGTAGCTCTTTCAAAGGAAGCATAATACCTGCAGCTCTTCCAAAGGAAGAGGACTCTGTAGCTCTTCCCAAGGAAGATGAATACCTGCAAGTCTTCCACAGGAAGAAGACTCCTGCAGCTCTTATACAGGAAGATGAACGCCGTTAGCTCTTTCAAAGGAAGCATAACACCTGAAGAAGAATACCTGCAGCTCTTCCCCAGGGAGAAGTCTCCTGTAGCTCTTCCACAGGAAAAGGAATTTCTGCAGCTGTTTCCAAGGAAGAATACCTGCAGCTCTACCCCAGGAAAAATAATACCTGCAGCTCTTTCACAGGAAGAAGAATGCTTGCAACTCTTCCACAGGAAAAAGAATACCTACAGCTCTCTTATATGAAGAAAAATACATACGACTTTCCTATTGGAAGAAGAATAACTCCAGAATAGAAGAATAGCTGCAGCTCTTAAATAAGAAGAAGAATACCTGCAGATCTTCCACAGGAAGAAGAATATCTCGAAGAACCCGAATGTCAAATTATAGCCAGGAGGGTGAAACTTCTTAGGCAACACTTTCGCTTACAGCACCGATTTCTTCAGAGGAAGAAAATTACGTACTGCTCTTCCATAGGAAGAAGAATAGCCGCAGCTTTTCCACAGAAAGAAGAATACTTGCAGCTCTTTCACAAGAAGAGGACTTCTGCAGCTCTTCCACAGCAAGATGTATACCTGTAGATCTTCCACAGGAAGAAGACTCCTGCAGCTCTTCCAAAGGAAGAGGAACGCCTGTAGCTCTTTCAAAGAAAGCATAATACCTGCAGCTCTTACATAGGAATAAGAATGTCTGCAGCTCTTCCAAAGGAAGAGGACTCTGTAGCTCTTTCATAGGAAGATGAATACCTGCAGATCTTCCACAGGAAGAAGACTCCTGCAGCTCTTATACAGGAACGCCGTTAGCTCTTTCAAAGGAAACATAACACCTGAAGAAGAAAACCTGCAGCTCTTCCCCAGGGAGAAGTCTCCTGTAGCTCTTCCACAGGAAAAGGAATTTCTGCAGCTGTTTCCTTCCACAGGAAGAAGAATATCTGGAAGAACCCGAATGTCAAATTATAGCCAGGAGGGTGAAACTTCTTAAATGGGAATTTCCAAACATGGACCTAAATATATTAATCATTTTCGACATAGGTGCATGTCGGCCTCCGAAAACCCGGAATACCAAATTACAGCCACTTACAGTAGGAAAATATGACTAAAGCCTTAAAAATACCGAAAACGGGACGATATATGGATGATATGCCATAACGTGCAACATACTTTGCAATATCAAATGTTCTAGAAGCAATACAAATATTAAAACTTTTTCTTCAATATTACGATCTCAATCCGTTAAATCGAAATAAAATTTTATTCTGACATGGGTTCTCCGACAAATTTTGTTACAAATAGAATGACAATATTAATACAGACTCCAAGTTAGAGGAGAGTTCCTGCCCTGCCACCCCTGACCTTCACACTTATTCATACCGGTAAACAGTTTTTAATTAAAATGTTCATAGACTACAAAATTACTAGTTTTCCATTAAATCTCATTCATGCCCAGCATCGTAACTTCCTCGCCATCTTCTAGATTTTAGTTGGCAGTAACATCGAAAGCAATAATCACACACATACAAATGTACCACAACAGTTATTTCTTCTACTCTCAGCTGTGCTGTGAGCTCAGCATTTCAGCCAACGTGCTTGGTTGGAGATACAAAACGAACAAGAAAATGGGTCAAAGTGTGGTATAACTAGATTTTGTCGTTGCTGCCGATGTTGTTTTTTTTCATTTCTATGCTTACCCCACAGTAGCTTTACTCAAAACCGCTTTAATCTTGTGTTTGAAATCTCAACAAGAGCTCATAACTCGTTTTTAGAAAAATAGTCACGTTGTTGCTGATGGCGTTTTTTTCTCTTTTTGGTGTGTGTCGAAGCCATCAACCCATTTTTGTTGTTGTTGGAGCTCAGTAAGTAGTTGAGTTGATTATTTCAAATTCGTCGTCATCATCATCGCAACAACATCATTGTGATAAGCAGACAAAAAAAAAAAAACATACATTGACATTGAAATATTTTTCGAAAAAATTAGGCGGTTGTTAATTTTTTCATTGACGATATTTGATAATATTTTACATGGTAATATTTAAAATTAGCTGACAAAAAAATTAAATATTTTTAATAACCTTGAAAGAAAACAAGATCGAGTTCAGTTACATTGACTGATAGAGAGGAGACCTTCTAGAGGTCTTATATAGGATTGAAAATACTCTTCACTTCTTGGGTAAAATACAATCTATAAATAAAATGCAGTTCGTAGATAGAAGGCTTTCTTTAGTATGTAAAATATTTTTGTAGTACTTTAATAGAGAGCGCGTCGATATTCTGAGACAGATGACTATTGTGAAATACCTTCTGAGAACGATAAGTCCTTCCAGTGAACTTTCTGATTAGGGCACTATAATTCTTCTAGAGAGGAATAACTTAGTATAGAAGTCCTCTCCAGTTTAACATTTTACATTAGAGGTCTTCTGAACATGGCATATAAGTCTCTTCTAGAGATTTTTTTAGAGGCCTGTTACAGTGTTAAAATCTTCCGGAGGTCTTCTGTAGTTGGGTGACCTTTTTATAACATAAAAATATCGAATTACAGGCAATAGGGTTGATAAACTTGGCCAACATACCGAATAATTGCTGGTATAGTTATATGGGATCGGCACCGAAGTTTATGTCAATACATAATGCGAATTGAATTTACATAAAATTGGGTGATATACACAACGTGGACCGATATATCCCCCATATAGACATCGCAATTGTAACCCTCCAAAATATTTTTAACTACCCAGGGTTTCCTGTTCTAGTGTACCTCCAAAATATATTGTTAATCATCTTTTCTTTCCTAGTGTTGGTCCCTCTTTCATCTCAATTGTGGACACTGGCCTCCCCTCGGTGTTACCTGGGGTATATATTTCATCACCCGTTGAAATAGTGAGCTGATATGTGCCGCGAGTTCACCATAAGAACTATGGTGTTAGTCTGGTCGGGTTAGTTGCCCACTCTCGGCAACCAAACCCCCCTAACGTGGACGACTCCCGCAAACGTATAAAGGACCACGATCTGCGAATCTGCACGTGGAATGTGCGCACGTTGAACAGAACAGACGCAGTTCTCGCTGTATTCAAGAAGTACAATGCCGATATTATTGCCTTACAGGAAATTCGATGGAAAGGGACAGACGATTACGCACTGTATTATAGCTGCCATCAAACGAGACATGAATTTGGCTGCGGATTTATGGTCAACAGAAGAATAAAAGACCTCGTCTCCAGATTCACTCGCGTCCATGCTCCGACCGAAGATAAAGATGAGCAGACCAATGACATATTTTACGAGCGCCTATAAACAGCATATGATCGCTGCCCTGGCCATGATATTACGATACTGCTAGGAGATTTTAATGCAAAAATCGAAAGGGAAATTCAGCCTTCATGAAGGCACATCCGATAATGGCATAAGGTTGATTGTCTTCGCGGCGGCAAAAAACATGGTAGTTAGCAGCACAAGATTCAAGCATCTCGATATACACAAGACCACCTTGATTTCTCCTGGTCAAGCAACGAGAAATCTAATTGGTCATGTTGTGATAGACGGAAGGCATTCATCAAGTGTTTTAGACGTCCGATCGATCCGGACCTTGTGGCAGCCAAGGTTCGCACTCGCCTTAATGTAGCAGCAAAGGTGCAATCTAACACAACACGGAAACTCGACGTTGAAAAGCTGCAAACACAACAGGTAGCCGAGGCCTACTCCGCTCAACTTACCCATCTGCTTGAAGAAAGCACTTCTTGTCCCGATAATAGTATAGAAGCGCAATGGCAAAGAATTGGCCACTCCCTACAAACTGCAGCCAAAGCAACACTTGGGTACCAAAAAACCAGCACCAAGAAACCCATGGTACGATCAGGAGTGTCGTAATGCTACTGATGTGAAAAACGCAGGGGCAACACTGCAAACAGTAGCAACACGTAATGTGATGTAGAATTATCGGGAGAGGAGGAGAGAGGAGAAACGTATTTTCAGAAAAAAGAAGAAAGAACAAGAAAAACGTGAGCAAATCGAGATGTACAGGAATCAGAATGAAGTCCGGAAAGTTTACCAACGAGTAAAACGCCAAACCGAAGGTTTTGGTGCAGTTACATTCTCCTACAGAGATGAAGAAGGGGAACTGGTGACCGATACAGGCAGCGTGTTGAGGATCTGGAAGGAGCATTTTGAAAAGCTTCTGGTATCAAAGAGTGGCGGTGAAGAAGATACCCCAGAAGCAATCAGAGATGATGGTATAGAGTGTATGCCACCTAGCCAAGATGAGGTCATAAAAGCAATTAATCGGCTCAAGAACAATAAAGCAGCAGGAGCCGATGGGTGGTCAGATGCTGGTCAGGAGAATGCACCAGCTGATTAGTACTATTTGGCTAGAGGAATGCATGCCCCATGATTGGAACTTCAGGATCCTGTGTCCCGTGCACAAAAAAGGAGCGTGTTGTGGATCTGGAAGGAGCACTTTGAAAAGCTTCTGGTATCAAATAGTGGCGGTGAAGAAGATACCCCAGAACCAATCAGAGATGATGGTATACAGTGTATACTATCTAGACAAGATGAGGTCATAACAGCAATAAATCAGCAGGAGCCGATGGGTGGTCAGATGCTGGTCAGGAGCATGCACCAGCGGATTAGTACAATTTGGCTGGAATACATGTCCAATGATTGGAACCTCCATATCCTGTGTCCCGTGTACAAAAAAGGAGACAAGACGATATGTGCCAACTATAGAGGAATAAGTCTCCTTCTCATCGCATATAAAGTTCTATCCAGCGTACTGTGTGAACGACTGAAGTCAATAGTCAATGACATCATTGGACCATACCAATGCGGCTTCAGACCTGGCAAATCCACCATTGACCAGATTTTCACTTTGCCCCAAATCCCGAAATAGACCCGCGAAAAACACATCGACACATACCACCTATTCGTCGACTATAAAGTCGCATTCGACAGCCCTATCCGTTCAGAGGTGTTCGACATTCCTGCAAAATTAATACGGCTATGCAGGATAACTTTAAATGGTACAAAGTCAGAAGTTAAAGTAGGAAAGGACCTATCGAAGCCCTTCAATACCGAACGTGGATTCAGGCAAGGTGACAGTTGGTCGTGTGATCTTTTTAACATCCTGCTGGAAAAGGTCGTACGAGAGGCAAAAGTGAACAGAAATGGCACATCCTGCTGGAAAAGGTCATTTGAGACGCAAAGGTGAACATAAATGACACTCTGCACACCAAACAACACAAGTTTACTCGCCTACGCCGATGACATCGGTTATTTGACCCGGAAGTTCATGTACGGGTACCCGGTTATATCTACGGATCCGGTTAATATTAAATGGGTATCATTTTAAAGGTTATAAAAATTCCTTTCGATTGAGTGGTAACATGATGGGGTTATCTCAAACCAAAATAAAGTCAATATAGTCAAAAACTGGGTTTTGGTCCCCGATTTTTTTGAAAACCTCCCTAAAAGTCGATCTTGGGTCCATTATAGTCCCTCTCCACTGACTCAATTGATAGACCACGATTTGCCCTTTCCAAAATGGTACGATATGTGGCTGTAACTGTTGTGGATCAAAAGATATGGGCCTTAGAACCCTATAAAAACAAGGAAAATCTTTCTACATGACAGAATCTCCTTTTAAATAGCATGGTGTTTTTTGGGTGACCGGCCTTCGGCCGGGGATTAAAAACTTTCTCCTATGGACAGATGCCAACACCGGCTACGCGACAGAAACTCCTTCTAAATAGAATATTATTTTGTGTAACCGGCCTTCGGCCAGGGATTTCAGTCTTTCTTCCACTGACAGATACCAACACCGGCTACGCGACAAAATCTCTTGTTAAAAAGAATATTTTTTTTGGTGACCAGCCTTCGGACGGGGATTTAACACTTTCTCCTATGGACAGATGCCAACACCGGCTACGCGACAGAAACTCCTTCTAAGTAGAATATTTTTTGTGTGGCTGGCCTTCGGCCGGGGATTTAAGGCTTCCTCCTATAGACAGATAGCAACACCGGCTACGCGACAGAATCTCTTGTTAAACAGTCTATTTTTTGGGTGACCGGCCTTCGGCCGGGGATTTAAGACTTTCTCCTATGGACAGATGCCAACACCGGCTACGCGATTTTCCTTGCTTTTGTAGGGTTCTAAGGCCCATATATTTTGATTCACAACAGATACAGCCACATATCGCACCAGTTTTGAAAGGGCAAATATTGGCACATCATTTGAGTCTGGGTTAGAGAGGGACTATAATGGACCAAAGTTCGACTTTTAGGGAGTTTTTGAAAAAAATCGGGGACCAAACCCCAGTTTTTTTACTATATCTCCAAAATGGTTTCAGATCATATTACCACTCAAAGGTATTTTTATAACCTTTAAAATGATACCCATATTATATTAAACGGATCCGTAGAACCGGATATAACCGGGTACCCGTACCCGAACTTCCGGGTCAAATAACCGGGTAACCGGGTACGTCCCCCAAGAAAAAAAGATATCCCCACAATGAGGGTAGACATATATACATCTGGAAAAAAATTCAGAAAAATCTGATCGTTTTTACTACACTAGAGTTAAGCCGATTTTTTTTATAAGCCTCAAAAAACAGAACGCAAATGTTTTTCTATCTTCGTAAATTTTAATGCGAAACTTTTGAAATCATTTCATGAACATGTTTTAATTTCCGTTACCGTTGACAGCATTATGCTAAAATTTTCTTTATTTCAACTCAAAATTAAAACAAACAGAGAAGATAAGCAAGAAAAAAATCCGAATGAATGGCAAAAAAAAAAAAAAAAAAAAAAACAGTTAAAGTAACACACATTCATGGTTCATAGTTTATCTATAGCCATGACAAAGTGCTGGTTGCCAAAAAAAGAAAAGATACAATATCACGGATGGATGATTCATTGGCAAAGTAGTGACTGTTCCACAAAACAACCGAAAAATGATAAAATAAAAAAACAAAAAGAAAAATAGTTCCTCTTTGTTTTGACAACAAAAGCTTGCTGCAAATAATAATGGATACACAGAAAAGGGATAGAGATAAAATGAAGAACAAAATAAAACCAAAAAGATATGATAAATAATTACCTGTTGCAATCAACGATTTTGTTGTTGTTTGTTTTTGGTTTCAATGCTAGGCTATGTTGTGGCACATTATCCGTTGTCACTTGTTGAATAAATAAAGATTTGTTGGTGATATGGTAAATTATATTATTTATTTTTTTTTAGATTTTAATCTTTACGATCTTGTTTATTCTGGAATACACTTATATTTTCAATTTTGTCAATTTACTTTTTTCAGATTTAAATCTTATTTGATTTTCTTTTATTCTGTAAATTTATTTATACAATTTGTAAATTAAATTGTTATTGTGGTGGGGAGGAGGGTGATCGCAGCGGAGGTGTTATTGTTTAAAAAACACGTTATCACTCGCAACCGTTGTATTGGGAAACCGCGTAATTTTGTGAACGTAACAGCGAGCTGATTACACAAATACCATACCAAACACCACAAACACACACAATAATAAATAAATTACTGTATATACAGTGGTACCCAAAAAAGTAAATTTAAAACAAATGCCAAACAATTTTTTTTTGTCGGATTAAACAACAATATTTGTAAATGCAGGGTATCCTAGTTTAAACTGATCAACGACGCATGGAAACGCATAGAAACTTTTTAAAGATCCACGCTTCTCCTTTTCGAAAAAATATTCTTTAAAAATCCAAGCTTCTCCCTTTTGAAAAAATTTTTCTGAAAAAGTTCAAGCTTCTCCTTTTGGAAAAATATTTTTTTAAAAAATCCATGCCTCTTATTTAAAAAAATCCACCCTTGTAATTTTTCAAAAAATATTCTTTAAAAATACTTTTTTAAAAAATATTCAAATATTATTTAAAAAATCCACTCTTTTATTTTTTAGGAAAAATATTATTTAAAAAATCCACGCTTCTCCATTTTGAAAAAAATATTCTTTAAAAAATCCACGCTTCTCCATTTTGAAAAAATATTCTTTAAAAAATCCACGCTTCTCCATTTTGAAAAAATATTCCTTAAAAAAACACGTTTCTAATTAAAAAAAAAAAATAAAAATCCACGTTTCTAATTTTTGACAAAAAATATTCTTTAAAAAATCCACGCTTCTAAGTTTTAAAAAAACATTCTTTAAAAAATGTATGCTTCCAATTAAAAAAAAAATAATAATAAACATATACATATATATTTAAATATCTACGCTTCTATTTTTTTAAAAAAAATATTCTTTACAAAATCCACGCTTCAAAGTTTTGAACAAAAATACTTAAAAAAAACCACTGAGCGGAGCAGTATAGTCGGAAGGGGCCGATCACCCGATACCCTACACAACTACTACTACAACTATCTGCGGATTTTTATTCCGAGCCTGGGCAATATTTCGTGATAGTTGCACCCTCTTGATCGTCTAGAGGTCAACAAATATTACTAATTTTCAGTACAGTCCTTCTAATTACTTGTCCATATTCCTTTCGCCGTGGGTTGTGTTCTTATACTTGGATTAAAATTGTGACCTATAGATCGACTCGAAAAAAAAAACAAAAAATTCAGTTTTCGGTCCACTTCATCTTCACCGAAAATTATAGGCGTTGCCCATAACAGGAACCTCACGGAACATTTCAAAGCGATCAGTGCTATATTTCCGCCGTCTAGTGTGGAAATGGGTTACTAAATAATATCTAAGCACGTGTACGTAAGCACGTGTAAGTATTTAAGTTAGCCCTGTTCAACCATGGGAACTGGTCCCCATGTTTACATGTATGAAAAAGTTCGTTCTCTCCGTTCTCTTTTACTAAGTCATTTCATATGGCGGTTTCTCATTTGTTCTCTGAGAATTTTTTCGTTGCACACTTCTAATTTAAGTGTACCTCTCACATCCGAGTACATACGACAATGTAATTGGGATCAATT